>NC_058520.1:378345272-378648125 GCF_904849725.1 Hordeum vulgare subsp. vulgare | reverse complement strand
GCTCATCGGGGCGGCTGGAGGTGCGTAAGATGACCCTCTCGAGGTCCGCTAAGGGGCTTGGCGCGGCTCTGGTGAGGTGAGGTGGAGGTGCTGGCTGCAGAAGGGCTCGTAGTCCTCTATTTATAAGCGGGCGAGGAAGTGCTGGGATGGTATCAACTCCGGCGCCGATTACGGTGATCCAGAGGGGTCCGCGGGTGCTTACGGCGGTCGGGATAGCTATAGCGCCTTCGGGGGTACTGTCTTACCTCTGACCTCGTACTATTACGTGGTGAAGTCGTCGCTCGACGGAATGACATCTCTCGGGTCGGGCGACTGCAGGCAGCGCGCTTTGCGCTGCCCAGGCCACGATGATTATGCAATAGCGTCCGCGGGGTGGGGGACAGACATGCGGGGGTTCCTGGTGGTTTGGGCGGTGCCAAACGGCGCGACTTTGCAGCGGGGGTTCTCTGGCGGCCGAAGCACGCGTCGCTGGCGCCACTGCCAAGGTCGGCGGTGATAGGCCAGCTCATCCGCGACGACCACAACCGACCAAGAGACCGTGCGGCGTCGTGGTTAACGAGGAGGCACAATGCACAAGCTGCTAGAGAAAGCATCGACGAGATTGACACCTCGACCTCCACAGAGCAGTGTATGCCACCTGCTCGATGAAATGCTTCAAGCACGAGGACAAAGAGTTTGAGGCTGATTTTTTTGGATAGACTACTCTTTGGCTCTAGAAACTGTTTGCAAATTTTTAGAATTTTTGAAGATGGTTGAGGTGGGTTTTTAATAAAAACAGTAAATCTGGTCCAAACTTTGGTCAAACAAAATTTGAAAAATTTGAAGTGGCAACGAGAAGATTTTTGGTGTTGTAAGTTGAGGGTACCTAGGGCTACCAAGGATAGTCTACTTGGGTTTAGAAATCAAAGGAAACTATAGGTTCCTTTGTAAATTTTTGGGGTTCAAAACGAATTACAGAAATTTCGAAAAAACATTTTAAAATAGACAAAACCATTGAATACTCCCAAAACTTTGTGAGACTGTTTTAATAGATGTTCACACGTTAGAGGAAGGTTATTGGAAAGAATCCCTTCAAATAGGAGGACGGAAGGATTTTAGTGAAAACCTTTAAAGAGAGATTTTTTTTAGCATAACCCATTTAGCACTTTTAAATAAAATGAGGAATGAGATTCAAAGATTGAAATTTCAGTCAAATAAGAATTTTGCAGCAACTCTTGTCAAGAGAGGAGTGATGTCAAAGAAATCTCATGTTTTTTTTTAAGATGGAGTTTTCAAAAGATTCCAAAAAAGGGTTTTCATAAAAAATAATAATAACCCCATTCAAAAATAAATCAAACTCTGAAAATCCCAAATTAAAAATTTGAGGGTGTTACATTTTTTCACATCTCTCTTCTTTACATAGGCAAAAGTGTCATGTAAGCGGGTTATAAATTCACTATTGTATTTGCTTTAACTGCTACTACTCTATTTCAAAATAAGTGACTCCATGTTGTACTAATTTTATACTCCATCCATTTTTAAATATAAGTATTTTTAAAGGTTTTGCTATGGATTATATACTAATGTATATATACATAATTTAGATACTAGATTTATTCATTTTGCTCCATATGTACCGTATGTAGTCCGTAGTAAAATATCTTAAAAGACTTATACTTAGAAACGAAGGGAGTACTAAGGTTAGTATAAAGTTGAGTCATTTACTTTGGGACGAGAGTGTACTATTAAAGATGTAATGTCATATAGCTATGTCACATTTAATTAAGACATCACCAAGAAACCAACACCTCATCCCAAAACAAAGCTATTGTGCGTTTGTTTCTTTTCCATTTTTTAAACAAGTTGATTGTCCTTGTTTCTCTATTTAAAATTGTTTGCAAAAAATATTGATGGAATAAAATAGTTTTTTGTAAAATTAATAATATTTACAAATTTACAAAGAACATGAATTGGAAAGGAATTAGAAAATTTGAAATGTTTTCACAAAGTCAAAAAGGTTAGCGAATACAAAATAATTTATGAAATTTTACAATATCCATGATGTGGAAAAAGTTCATGATTTAATAAAAAAATAAAATATGATTTTTAAATAACTTCATACTTTTAAGAAAATGTTAATATTTTTTTTAAAAAAAGATGGAATAAAAAGAAACAAGAATTTTATTTTAATGTTCGACATCAACTAGCCGACAACCCTTCTCCCGCCTCTGGTTGCATTCTCGTTACGGGCATGCCGTTGCACGTTGTAGGTGTACTTGTAACATGCACAAAAATAAGTCCAGTTGCGTGTTAAGAATTAAGTTGTAACTATGGCAAAATTTAGTCGGGCCTTAGCTGTGTCTCAAGGATGAAGTTGTAGCCCTTATTTCAATGAAATGAAGATGGTTAGATGAAAAACTAGATAGTGACGTCATCCTCCTCACTAGGGTTTCCTTCCCTCGACGATCTGGCGAAAGCCACGACGCCACCGCCGTTGGCCGTCATGTCGGCCGCGTGTGACAAGTCCTCTTCCCTCGCTCCCACATGGGACGTCTGAGCTGATACGACCTCGTCCTCCAATCAGTCTGCATGGTTTGTTTCGACTCGTGTCCCTGTCGTAGGGAAGGGGGACTCCAGGTGCCTAACCCCTCACGCACGAAAACTCCCTCGCCGGATTACGAAAACACATCTAGGGTTCGGGTGAGGCAGCTGAGAGCACATTCCAATTCACCCGTGAGAGAGCCTACACCCCAATCTGATCTGTTGCCGGACAGCATGTGGGCGACCTCGCAGAACTCGGGCAAGTCGCGGTGGCTTCCAACGTGAATTTGGTGGTGGGTGAAGGCGCATACGGGGCTCCCTCTGTGAATGTTGCTCGCCCGAAGCCTACTTCCAGGGGATATGAGGTGGCCACACGAGTCAATCCGAGGACGCGGACGCTTGTGGTGTGGGACCAACTCAAAACGGCAGGGACGGCGGGGGCGACACACTCGTCGCCGACAGAGCACGAAAGAGAGGACAGACACGGAGAAGGACCGGAGGAAACCTCCTTTAGGAATGACCTTGAGGACGACACAAGGCTGGTGGAGGTGGACCTTGAGGATGAAGGTGTCCTACAATAGGGTGAACACCCGTGGACTGTGATCATGCTTGTGGACTCCCTGGAGCGGTCGTCCCCTTTTACTCTGTTCGAGAACATTGTGGGTGGATGAAGGTTGAAGGATGACTTTGACTATGCTTATCAGGGAGACAACAAGTATTTGGTACACTTTGGCTATGAGGCATACATGGATCGTGTCCTCCGAGTAGGGCCATGACAGTATGAGCATGACCCACTGCTGATTGAGGCATATGATGGCATGAGGAAAGTTTCCGAGTACACTCTGAACATGATGAGAATTTGGGTGTGTATCCTGGATGTGCCCATGAACTGGAGGACCAAGGCCATGGTTCATGTGTTGTGTTTCCAGCTGGGTACCATCCTACAAACTGAGCTAGATGGGGATACGGGCAACTATGTTCGTGTTCACGTGGCGATCCCAGTCAACCGCCCACCGGAGACTACTGTTGCCATATTTGCCAAGCTGAAGGGGCAGAGAACGAAGGTGGAGTTCCAGATCTAGTATGAAAAGTTGCTGAATATTTGCTACTCTTGCGGCTATCTCAGGCACTAGGAGAAATCCTATGACAGAAGGGGTAGAGGCGGCGCTCCGTCAGGCAAATTCAGTGGCAAGCTCCGTTGCACACCGCCACGCCGATTCGACACACAGACCGGAACTGTAAAAGCCAAGTCTAACCCGACGACCTACAGGGGTCTTGTTTTCTCCTCAGAAAGCACATGCTCTACATGCCATGGAAGAGGTGGAAGGGGGTGCGCAGGTCAGATGGGGGCTCGGTGCGGCGCCCAAAGGAGAAACCTGACCACAACATCGAAAACCGAGCCGTTGATGAGATGCTTGCCGCAAAGATGGAGGCGATGCCTGGAACCAGCGCACACACTACCACTACGGGCGCTCGCGATAATGCTCCCAAGGTCCAAATGTCAACACAGTTTCAGGTGAGCGTGCAGACGGCTCAGGACTCACTCTATCGAACTTCAGATATGATCCCTACCATACGTAACCTATCCCATGATCTGAGTATGTATGACGTAGACCTAGAACGGGAGGTGTCAACCCTTGGAAAGCATGCAACGGTAGGGGACTAGGCTGCTGACACCGAAGGATACGATGGTGGACAAGCACTGGTGGTTTACCGCAACACACCAACCATTGATGATTCTATGATTTCAAGCACTCCAAAGAAATGCAGGACCACCTATCACTGGACAGGTAGCAAAATCTGATTGGAGATGGGATGATGGAGCAGGACATGGTGGACGGGTCTTACACACAGGAGGCAGTCGGCCCAGGGCCCGTCGACAAACTGATGGGGTCGGCGACGCCTCGTCAGGAGCAATGAATATCGTAAGATGGAACTGTCGAGGGGGAGGGAACCCTGGGACAATTCATGATCTTGTGAGCTTAGTCCAAGCTCATTTCCCTAGTATTGTTTATCTGTGTGAAACTAGGCAGCCAAAAAGTAAAATGAAGCGATTGTGTGCTTGTTTAGGTGTGAGAGGTTTTCATGCTTTTGATTGTAATGGTCTTAGTGGTGGTATTGCCTTGTACTGGGATGAGTCAGTTAGTATGGATGTAAAAGAAATAAATGAACGATATATTGATGCATATGTGAGTGGAGCGACGGGTGAGCCCCCCTGGAGGCTTACGTGCGCCTACGGCAAACCTCGGCTGGAGGATCGTCATCACATGTGGGCGCTCCTACGAAATCTCCATCAACAGGTTTGTATGCCGTGGGTGGTGGACGGTGACTTCAACAAAGCGATGTGGAGCTTTGAGCACTTCTCCGACACGTCGGGCTCTGCAGGTGAGATGATTCATTTTTGATATGTTCTTGAAGCCTGTGGTTTGGGCGATCTTGGTTTTGCACGCCCCCTATACATTTCACAAACGTCGTGGAGGTTGCGCCAATGTCAAGGTTCGCCTTAACCGGGCTCTAGCTAACAACGTTTGGAGGGACGTGTTCGGCCATGCGAGGGTAGACCACCTGGTGGCCCCAAGCTCCGACCACCTGGCCATCCTTCTCAAGTGTCCTGGAGGAGCCGTGACATATGGAGGGAAGACGGTGCCGTCAATACGAGGTCATGTGGGAACGGGACCCCTCCCTTCCCGAGGTAATAATGAATGCCTGGACCGAACTGGGTGCATTGATGCACCTAGGCGATGTTGCCTCTAGTCTTGGGAATGTGATGAAGAAGCTGCAGGCATGGAGTCCCAAAAATTTTTGGTAATGTTATTAAGGATATTAACAAATCTCGCTCTCGCCTCGAGGAGTTTATGTCTATGAATGCATATAGGAAATAGATACAGGAGGAGACCGACAGAATGAACGAACTGTTGTATATAGTGTTGGAATTATGCCCTAGAGGCAATAAAAAATATAGTTATTATTATAATTCCTGTATCACGATAATCGTTTATTATCCATGCTATAATTGTATTAAATGAAGACTCATTTACATGTGTGGATACATAGACAAAACACCGTCCCTAGCAAGCCTCTAGTTGGCTAGCCAGTTGATCAAAGATAGTCGGTGTCTTCTGATTATGAACAAGGTGTTGTTGCTTGATAACTGGATCACGTCATTGGGAGAATCACGTGATGGACTAGACCCAAACTAATAGACATAGCATGTTGATCGTGTTATTTTGTTGCTACTGTTTTCTGCGTGTCAAGTATTTATTCCTATGACCATGAGATCATATAACTCACTGACACCGGAGGAATGCCTTGTGTGTATCAAACGTCGCAACGTAACTGGGTGACTATAAAGATGCTCTACAGGTATCTCTGTTGGAACCCCTGGATGAGACGTCAAGACTGGTGGTTCTCATGACCATGTGGCGGGTGTGGCATGTGCGGAATGAGATTAAGCATGACAAGCCCCCACCATCGGATGAGTCTTCTCGCTGGTTCCTATAGAGCTATATCAACTCCTTGCTATGTATCAAGCAGTACCCGGCGGCCAACATGGAGAAGGGGAAGATGGTGGTCTGCACTAACCCACCACGGAAGGGGAATATGACAAAATAGACGGGTTTGAAAAAAGAAGGGTAAAAAATGGATCAGAAGCCTTTTATTTTGTAGAACATACGTACCACTCCCTTCCCAATCAACATTCTCCTTTTTTTTTAGGGATAATCACTATTCTCCTAAGTAAATAAGAACGAACAATGCAGCCCACAAGCGTGACCAAACAACAACCAAAAATGAATGATCAAGAGACGGCCCAAAAACACATGAAACAAACTACAGACACAACGATCAGTACCGAAACAATTTACCAGTGTGAGCATGTGCGGCAAAAATGCTAATCTTAAAGCTTTTATTGGGCGGTGCCTCCCCTTTGGCACTACTTTAGGTTAGGTTCTCTTTTTGTCCTGGTAGGTGCATCGTTCGGACGAATCGCCTTTTCTTTAAGTTTGTGTTTTGAGCTTCGATCCTTTTTGACTTGTCTCTCGGCGTAGTCAATGGAGTTTGGTGTAGATTTTTATCGTCTTCTTGGGATGGTGAGGTTAGGATTTTTTGTCATGTGACGAGATTTGCTGTCAGATGCTTCAGATCCATGCAATGGTTCAACGGCGAGGATTGCCGCTCCTGGGCGCTCAACCTTAGGGGCACATGCATGAATACTTTTTGGTTGTCATCGACAAGGTCAAGCACACTTCGATAGGGAAGCAACGACATCAACGTATTCTAGCAGCAGTAGTGATTGTTCGGGGCGGGAGGGGGGAGCTCGAATCTTGATGTAATTTTTTATTGTGTTTGAGATGCTTTGTACCTCCAGTGAACTTTTATAGATATGACTAGCAAAAAAGTGCCCGTGCATTGCAATGGGGAAAAAAAATCAAAATCTCTAATGGCCATGACCATATTTTGCTGCATCACCGAGATACATCATCGCTCTCAATTTCACGAATCATGAACCCTTAAACTCCTACACATATTTGAAATCGTGAACAAAATACTATTACAAATTTTCGAGCATTTTCTGAAATCAATAATATTTTATTAATTCATTAATAAAATTATTAATTCATGAACATTTCATGCTATTTACAAACATTTTTAAAAAATGTGAACATTTGGAAACATTTTTTATGAATTGGCAAACATTTCTGGAATCGACGAACATTTGTTTACAAAATTGGTGGAATAATTTATGAAATTCACGAACATTTGGTGATTTTATGAACATTTTTTTATTTAATGAACATCTTTGGAAATGCATGATCATTTTTTGAATTGGCGAACATTTTATGATTGAGTAAAATATTTTGTAAGTCATGAACAGTTTTTAAAAAATTAGGATATTTTTGCAGCCATGAATTTTTTTTGGCTTGGCGTAATTTGGTTCAATTTTATTAACATTTCTTAATACACGAGTTTTAAAAAATGATGAACACTTTTAATTTCTCAAACATTTATTTTCCAAATTCAGAATATATTTTTAATAAACAATCATTTTATTTGTGAGGAGAGTATTTTTCTAATCCACTAACATTTTTTATTGACTATTTTTTTTAAATCCCAAATTATTTAAAGTAAAACACGAAAATGGAAAATAAGATAAAATAAAAAATGAAATTTCAAAATTAGGCCGTTCGGACATGGATTGGCCCAAACCGGAAGTGATGTATCTGCTTCCAGCGTGCAAAGCACAATATAGAAGGTCCTTACATGGACCGGCCCAGTCATGGAATTTTCCTGTAAAATGATTTTGTGATTTATAGGAGGCACTGATGGATAATATTTTATATTTTTTGAGGCAATTTACATGACGTACCCTAAGTAATAATATATGTATTAAATATAGGAGTAACCCATTTTTAGTAGGTATATATTAGGTATAAGTATATATACTTCAAAAAAATATATAACTATTTCTCCTTCTAATACTCCTTCGGTCATAAATATATATTTTTTAAACATTTTAATATAGACTATATGCAGATCAAAATGAGCAAATGACTACGTACGTTGGCAAGGCACATGCCTAGCCGTCGTCCAAAAAAGCCTAGGGCTCCACCGCCTCCCGCCAGCGTCGTCGTTGGTCTGCCTCGTCTTTGATGGCCTTAGGGCCATGGAGGCAGAGTGGATCTCGACCCTTGTCGGTGGGTGGGCTCCGTTTTTAGATCTTTCATCAAGATTTGTTAGGGTTTGTATTTTGCTCAGGAAGGCGAGACGATGGCAGCTTCCTAAAGATGGAATAAAGGTCTTCCCGCCTAGCCCTCGTTCCGGTGATGCGTCTAGCATCTCGATGAGCGGGTGAAAACGTGTCTCTGGTGGATCTGTCTTTGATGTCTTTGCTTGGGTCTGTTTGTCGTTTGTATTTGTTTGTGGGTTTTTAGGTTGGATAATTACGATCTACATATCTACGACGGTTGTTGTTTTGGTGTGTTGGTCTTATAGGGTCTTAGCACGACGACTTCCTGACTGTTCATTACAATAACGTTTGACAGACTCCAATAAGAAAGGGGCGATGACTCGCTTCAGTGTTTGTAGTTGTCGCTAGGTGATCTTCAGATCTGAATGTAATTTTTATTATTTGTAGTTTTCATTGTACTATCATGATTGAAGATGATAGATTGATACTTTTTCTTGTATTTCTTTATGAGTAAATGACTTTATCTCAAGCATCTCAAGGCCATCATAATTTGGTACGCACAAATTTGCAATGTACAACGACAACCGAAAGGTACCAACGCACCAACCACACCAAACATCTTGGCAACCAAACAGCAACAGTCAAGTGCAAGGACGAGAGGCCATCGTGAAACGTCCAAAAAACGGAACAGCGACAGAGGAGACAAACTCACTTTTCTTTTTGTCAATCATCATCGGTAATACTACCTTGGTCTCAAAATAACTATCCTACGCTTAATACAATTTTATACTAGAGAGAGTATAAAGTTGAGACAGTTATTTTGAAACGAAGGGAGTAATAAGAAAAATAAAAAGTACTCTCTTCGTAAAAAATATAAAAATGTTTAGAGCATCTCCAACAGGCGCGCTTCGACCGACGCCCAAAATACGGATTTACAACGCGCGATTATTATTTTTAGGGCGCAGACGAGCGTCGGCTCCAGCGGTCGCAGCATACTTAGCGCGCCCGCGGCGCTTCAGCATCCGCTGCAAATAACACTTAAAACTTGTCCAACACGTTATATATAGTTCATTGTTGTCGTCGCACCAACATGATAAAACATATACTCACGCGTTCCTAAATATGAGACCTTTTAGAGATTTCACTATATACCACATACGGATGTATGTAGTTATATTTTAAAGTGTAGGTTCACTCATTTTACTCCGCATGTAATCTATAGTCAAATCTTTAAAAGGTCTTATATTTCGGAACGGAGGGAGTAGATAATATAGATAATATATTACATATAGATAATAAAACTAGTTCAACACATAGATAATGTAAACTAGTCCAACATATAGATAATAAAACTAGCATATATAGATAAAACTACTTCAAGTTGTCACTGTGGATGCTGTCCAAGGTAGATAGCCATGCGTCCTCCCAACGTTCATCGTCAGAAGTGAAGATGGACGTCCCACAGTTGTTGACGGCCACACACTGCGATATAGCGAGTAACTTGCGCCGACGCCTGTCCTGCCGCTCCTCGCGACGCGTTGCCGTCCTCTCCGCCCAGAAGGCGTTCTCGGCGGCGACGTCCTTCGGGTCACGCCGGCGCCACTCCGCCATGGCTCGCTCGTCCTCCTCGGTGACGAGCAGGCGCTGCTGCTGCTGACGGTGCTCTGCACGGTCTTGCTCCGTGATCAGACGAGGGGGAGGGGCGAGGTCCTGCGCCTGCTCGCGCGTGTAGATGTCATGGAAATTCATCTACGCGCGAGGCGTTCCTAGTTGCCACGCCGCCGCGTCGTGCGCGGTCTCGAACGTGCCGAGGCCGACGCGGACGTCGCCGGACCGGATCTCGGCATAGTAGGTGCCGGTGGGGCGCTCGCGGACGCCGCGGTAGTTCGAGGATGCACGGCGGCACAGAGGCATGGTGACAGAGGGAGCGGCGAGGGAGAGGCAGAGGAAGAGGCAAGGGAGAGGCGAGGAAGCGACGAGGGAGAGGCGTGTGGCTATGGGCAGCCGCGTGACGGGCGCGGCATTTTATAGCGTCTGAAAGCGGTGCGCCAAATCTGACGCGCGACCGCCCGCTTTCTCCCGCGCACAATAGTTTTACGCGCGCGTTTTTTTACCGCGTTCGCTGGAGCGCGATTTCGTCCCGCGCGCGTTAAAAATCATGTTTAATCCGTGCGCACGTTTTTTAGGTCACTGTTGAAGATGCTTTTAAATCACTAATTTAGTGTTTAAAAAGCTTTTATATTTCGGGAGTACTAGATTATTTAGACTTCCCGCGAAGGAAAAAAAGAGGCTGACAAAGCTTGCACTCGATTCCGCTAATCTGCTGCCGTCATTTGGCAAGTGCGCGGGTGGGTGCTGCGCACATTGACTAGAAGTAAAGCGACTAGCAACCAACACGACCCCGTCCGCCGTCGCCATCCGCGCCCACCCTCACCTCCTCGCTCGCTGCCCCACTTCACCACCTGCCTCCACTCCCGCACGCGGCACGCAGCCGGAGCCGGAGCCGGACAGCAGCTACCTCCTCCAATACGCGAGCTGCTGCTGCACCCGCCAGGCGGGACAGCAGACGCGAATCGCATTCGCTACCTTGCTTCCTGCTGACGTGCCTTGGCCTCCCCGCTTCCCACTCCGCTCCGCTGCCACCGACGACAGGAGCGAGCAGAGGACGCGATGCAGCAGCAGCAGCAGCAGCTGCAGGCGCCGCCCTCGTGGGTGGCCGGGTCCGACGCCGCCCGCCCTGCTCCCGCCACCTTCGACGAGGCGTCCATGGAGCGGAGCAAGAGCTTCGTCAAGGCGCTCCAGGTACGCCGCCGGCCAGGATCCGGGAGATCCCGCTGCTACCCAACCTGGCTTTCGCCTCAATCGCCGTGCCGATAGATCCGCGTTTTCCGCTTCTTTTTGGTATACTTATATATTGGAGTGACTTGCGTCTGCGGCGCGTGCAGGAGCTCAAGAACCTGCGCCCGCAGCTCTACTCCGCCGCGGAGTACTGCGAGAAGTCGTACCTCCACAGCGAGCAGAAGCATATGTGAGCCATTCTCGTCTCCACTGCGATTCCCAGTTCTAGCACTCAATTCTGTAGCAACTCGGTCGCAATTTCTGGGGTAACAACAACTTTGCATGTGTGGCAATCATTGTTTACTTGATGTTGCTGCCCGATGTTTAAACCAAACTTTCTGCCTGACTTCTATTTTGGTGTTGTGATTCTACCAATGATGGGCAATGGCTTTATATGAAGCATTGATTGGTTCAGTAGTATGCTAGTAGCATATTTGCACCCATCTACCCATGAGGCAGGAGCTGACAAAATAAAGGGCAATTGATTGAGAAACACTCTCCAGGTGCGGAGGCTTAAATGCTGAGACACCACTAGAGAATTAATCATGGGTACTGAAGGCTGTAGGAATTTTCGATTTCTTTGCACAACTGTTCATAATTCAGATTTGCTATCTTACGGTCGCTTGAGAAATAGTTATTCCAAATTGTGCAACTTCGCGATTCTCATTGGATAAAGAATAAACACTCAGAATCGTCCACCTAGAAGTAAGAACTTCTTGGTTGACTTAGAAATAGAGGCTACCTTGTTAATTTTTGTTGAATGGATGCGTCCATCTTCTGCATCTGATTGCACTGCAAATGGAACCAAGGATTCGTAAATATGGAAGAACAAAATGACGCATCAAGTTTCTGCTAGGTGATCACTGTGCAGATGTGCAACATGCAGTGAGAGGTTGCCTGATCATTTTTCCCATGTTTCTTGTTATCAGCGTGCTGGACAACTTGAAGGATTATGCTGTCAGGGCCCTGGTTAACGCGGTCGACCACCTTGGCACAGTTGCCTACAAATTGACGGACCTGTATGAACAACAGGTTTCAGAGGTCTCAACTGTTGAGCTGAAAGTAGCATCCTTGAACCAGGTACTGACTATTTGAGCACGAGAATTTGTGCTGATAGAGCTGCAGGATTTACGAGTGACACTTACTTTCCATGTTCAGCAAGTCCTGACTTGCCAAACTTACACCGATAAAGAAGGCCTTAGGCAGCAGCAGATGATTGGAAACGCTACAAGACACCACAAACATTACATCGTACCAAGTAAGGACGTGTGATACAAACATGTAATTCTCAGCCCAAGAAACGATTATCATCCAATTTAACTTGTTAAATTTTTCTTAACTAGCTGCGGGAAACAAAAGAATGCAAGCCTTTTCTGAGATGCAAACAGACGCCGAGTTTGACTTAAAGCCTAAACCTTATCCCTCAGGTGCCTTTTCTTGCTTCTGTGCACACATGTGGAATTTTGATGCCAAGTATTTCGTGTACTAATGCAAAATGTTTTCCTTATTTTAGAGAAGACTCTTTTCTGGCACTTGGCTTCAGAGAAGAACACCAAAACCAATGGAGAACACCAATCTGAATTGGGGTAAGTATGTCACCTCCATTTTTCTCCACTCTTCCGAAATGGGGCATTTGATTTGTTGTCATCTGCTTTTGCAGCCACGGGGAAACGAAAACTACTAAGCCTACATCCAGTGGTGGGTTCAACCTTACAGGTATTTAATTTATTTGGTTGCTTATAGCCCCAGTTGAGTGTTTTGCTTTTATGATTGGTACTAAGTGTACCTATTTAGGCAGATGTTTGCATAGTTTATATCTGTGTGTACAGACAACAAACATTTTATCTGAAACAACTCACGTTTCAGGTAAGGAATTGTCTGTGTCTCCCTTGCCCAAGCGTCTGCAGTCGAATGTGAGCAGCTCAGACATTGTTACGCGTAACATTGGCATGAAGGTAAACCATGATATGATGAAATATGTGTTTAGTATTAAGGCCTGTAATTCATTTGATGGTGTAAAACCTATCTATTTCCCTCCACAGACAACTTATCTTGTGTACAGATTTGTTGATTATATATTGCGATTGCCTGATTTACATTTTCAGGATCAGCCTGGTGCAAGGCATTTGGCATCATTCAGTTCTCTCGACAACCCAAGAGGGCGTCAAATCCAAAAGGCTCCAGTCCGCACCAAAAGTATGCTAGCTGCTTTCTTTGTCAGGCACAGGTCCGGAAAGATGAAAAACGTCTCCGTTCGTTGATCAACTACAAACCTGCAGTTTGCTCAAGCCCGCCCCACCATGAAGTACATGCAACAAACTCAGTCCACATCTCTTATATGCGCATCTTGTATGTTAGTGGTCTAGAGATAGACCTTATTTTGATGCCCTTTTCATCTCTAAATTGATGACAAAATTATATGGATATAGTCAGTCTTAAACCACCGTGGAAGTTTTCAGTATAAATGAATGAGATGGAATGCATATGGGTATGTCAATGCTAAGTTCCTTTCATTTATATATAGATCATAAAGCGTATCTGTAAAGAAAACAACAGAAGATTTGTATGTCCATGAATGTATGTTCATAGTGTTTTTTTCTGAAAAACTATTGCCACTGGGTGATACGGGTGGAAGGAAGAAACCTTCAATTTGTATCTTGACATGCCTATAACTTGATGAGGTACTTACGTAAGATTGTGATTGGTGCATGGGATGAGGGTCGATGATATTGCCAAAAATTGCATGTATGGTCTGTTTTTGTTGGGAGTACTGAGGATGGATGAGATGAAATTATGAGACCTCTCTTGTCTTTGTTGGAGTAATGAGTATGGATGAGATGAATTATTATATGTTTACATTTATGGCTTATTCGGTTTGGAGGAATTTTTAAGGATTCCTAGATGATTTTTTTCAAGGTTTTTTTTTTTCCTATGGTGAGTATTCGTATCATAGGAATAGAGGCGCAAACTCCAAAGTTTTTTTTTTTTTTGCAGGAATGGATTGTGTTTATATTGATCTAATTCCTTAGGGTTCTTAGTATTAGGTGAGACCTCATGAAAAATTCCTAAGAATTGCAGTGGGCATGATATCCCAATCCTTACTTTCCTACTCCTATGATTTGAGAATTATGTAAAACAAATGAGCCATTCCTCTTTTTTCTAGAGGGAACTATTGATCTCAAACTGGTAAACTGGACAAAACGTAGGTTACCAAACGAATTACAAGAACTGGAAAGTACTCTATCTGAGACACATACGGAATAGTTTTTGTACAAAGGCCCACAGTAAAACTCAAACACAAAATTAAGACCAAACAAAGAGATAGAGGCTTTTCAAACTCATATTCTTGAATTCTTGCACCAGCACGAATAGAAGACAAGTTAGGCCCCGCTTGGAATCCCTGTATACATTTAGAGCATCTCTAACAGACCTCGTATAACGTCGACCCGTAAAACGCATTTACAGTTTGCGGAAAAACGGCTTTACGGACCGGCACGAGCGAGGGCAGAGTCAGACCGTGCAAAACGGATCCGTAAAAAAGGATATTCGCATAAGATGCTAATTTTTTCCTCACATCTTCTTTCTCTCGCCCGTGTCCTTGGTTAACTAAATTTGTTCCTAAAAACCGACGGAAAGCGTATGAAACAGCAAAGTACGGAGTCGTCGGTCTCTGAATCCATCCAGGAGCTAGCTAGCTCCTTCGTCCACGAATCCATCCAAGAGCTAGCTAGTTAGCTCCTCCCGTCCCCGGATCCATCCAGGAGCTAGGTAGCTAGCTTCCGTCGCCGACGCCGAATCCGACCAGGACGAGCAGGGCGGCCGCCAGGACGGGCGGGACGGGCGGCCGGCGTCCAGGGAGGGGCGGGGCGACGTCCAGGACGGCACACGGTGGACGTGGACTGTGGATGCGGAAGTTTCCGTGGCAGTTGGACTCCCGCCAACTGATTTCTCTCGATACAGGGCACCGTAGGAGCAGACGCGAAAATTGTGTTTTTCAGGTCGGGAGGAGCTTTTTACCGCGTCCCACAAAAATATTTACGGGTCCGACGTGTTTGCGGGGTCTGATCGGACAACTTTTTTCATGCGGACCCATATTTTGACGATTATTTTATGGATGGGAGCATTATACGGGGTTTGCTAGAAATGCTCTTACAACGGTATGTGATTTAGGGCAATTCCAATCGATCCTTCATCCGGCATTAGTGGAGTATAATTTCGATTTTACTAACTTTTGTCGTACCTAGCGGATCCCCTAAAACGTATAGAGGAGGATAATCTATCCTCCGTCGTCTATCCCATTCCTAAACCGAGGATACATTTTCTTCACATAAAGGCCCCCTTGTGGCCAGTCGGCGGCTTGCGTTTTTTTTGAAAAGGAGGCTTACCCCCGGCATCTGCATTAATTAATGTATGCAGTCTTTTATTAAAAATTCAATCAAATAGTTTTGAAGTCTAGTACAAGCTCACACAGAGCTATACAAAGCCGATAAAATAGTGAAATATAAATATGCCACAACCGGTAGAATAGACCTAGACGGCTAAACACTTATCCTATTACTCGACTGTCATCCAAACCGGTTGTAAATATTCCAAGCTACCATCTTCCACTGGACAGATCCAGTAACCATAGGCTTCCTGGCTCCCGCAGGAGTTAGTAACGATCACATACGGATCCATGCGGTGGCTGTGTAGATAACCTACAAAAAAATTGTATTTGTATATCTATTAAAAACTAAATCATTTATGCAGTTCCAAATAGCCCAAAGCAATGCACATACTCTTATTCGAATATGTTTCACAATATTAGTGTGCACCCCATGTAACCACGTCCCAAATAACGTGTGTATACTATGATGAGGGTTTATATTAAAGGCTATGTGAAGTGAGCGTCATAAAATCCTGGCCATCATAGAATGAAGAAAGAAGTGGTTGATAGTTTCATCTTTGATCACAAAAACTGCATCTCTTATTATCCTCCCAATTACGTTTTGCCAAGTTATCCTTTATTAGAATCACTTCCTTGTGAAGAAAACACAGGAAGAGTTTGATCCTTAATGGCACAATGACCTTCCAAATATGCATTGAATTTGGGATTGGTCCCGAATCTATAAGATCAAGATACATAGATTTGACCGAAAAGATGCCATTCGTACTCAGTTTCCATTGAAGTTTATCTGCCTCACCATGAAGGTATATATCCATCAAACTTCGAACAAGATGTAGCCAGGATTGTGGGGGAACGTAGCATGGGAAACAAAAAAAATTCCTACGCACACGCAATACCTATCCATGGTGATGATCATCTACGAGAGGGGAGAGTGAATCTACATACCCTTGTAGATCGCTAAGCGGAAGCGCATAACGCGGTTGATGTAGTGGAACATCTTCGCGATCCAAGTCGCAGCCCGTCCCGCGTTCTCCTCACGATCCGTCCTGCGATCCCATCATGATCCAAACCGATCTACTGTCGAACGGACGACACCTCCGCGTTCAGCACACGTACAGCTCGATGACGATCCCCGCCTTCTTGATCCAGCAAGAGGGGCGGAGAGGTAGATGACTTTGTTGGAATTATGCCCTAGAGGCAATTATAAATAAGTTATTATTATAATTCATGTATCAAGATAATCGTTTATTATCCATGCTATAATTGTATTGAATGAAGACTTAGATACATGTGTGGATACATAGACAAAACACTGTCCCTAGCAAGCCTCTAGTTGGCTAGCCAGTTGATCAAGGATAGTCAGGGTCTTCTGACTATGTACAAGGTGTTGTTGCTTGATAACTGGATCACATCATTGGGAGAATCATGTGATGGACTAGACCCAAACTAGTAGACGTAGCATGTTGATCGTGTCATTTTGTTGCTACTATTTTCTGCGTGTCAAGTATTTATTCCTATGACCATGAGATCATATAACTCACTGACACCGGAGGAATGCTTTGTGTGTATCAAACGTCACAACGTAACTGGGTGACTATAAAGATGCTCTACAGGTATCTCCGAAGGTGTCCGTTGAGTTAGTATGGATCAAGACTGGGATTTGTCACTCCGTGTGACGGAAAGGTATCTCGGGGCCCACTCGGTAATACAACATCACACACAAGCCTTGCAAGCAATGTGACTTAGTGTAAGTTACGGGATCTTGTATTACGGAACGAGTAAAGATACTTGCCGGTAAACGAGATTGAAATAGGTATGAGGATACTAACGATCGAATCTCGGGCAAGTAACATACCGAAGGACAAAGGGAATGACATACGGGATTATATGAATCCTTGGCACTGAGGTTCAAATGATAAGATCTTCGTAGAATATGTAGGATCCAATATGGGCATCCAGGTCCCGCTATTGGATATTGACCGAGGAGTCCCTCGGGTCATGTCTACATAGTTCTCGAACCCGCAGGGTCTGCACACTTAAGGTTCGGCATTGTTTTATGCGTATTTGAGTTATATGGTTGGTTACCGAATGTTGTTCGGAGTCCCGGATGAGATCATGGACGTCGCGAGGGTTTCCGGAATGGTTCGAAGATGAAGATTGATATATAGGATGACCTCATTTGATTACAGGAAAGTTTTCGGCATTATTGGGAATGTACCGGGAGTGACGAATGGGTTTCGGATGTTCACCGGGGGGACAACCCACCCCGGGGAAGCCCATAGTCCTTAGGGGTGCTGCACCAGCCCTTAGTGGGCTGGTGGGCAAGCCCAAGAAGGCCCCTGCGCAGGATAAGGGAAAATCAAAGAAAAAAAGGGGAAGTGGGAAGGAAGGGAAGGACTCCACCTTCCTGTCATGCCCAAGATGCGACCCTATCCTCAATTTGGCACGAAGGCCTCGTCAGGGATAGAAGCACATCTCGTCGTGTCGCAAGAATGGATATCGTTACAAGTACATGTACTGAAAAGAAGATATATATATATATATATATATATATATATATATATATATATATATATATAGAATTGGCTTACACTCGCCACAAGCTACATCAGAGTCACATCAGTACATTACATAATCATCATGAAGAAGAGCAGGGTCCGACTACGGACGAAAACAAACGACAAAAGAAGAACGACGTCCATCCTTGCTATCCCAGGCTGCCTACCTGGAACCCATCCTAGATCGATGAAGAAGAAGAAGAAGAAGAAGCAACTCCAAATGTGCAATCAACGCGCTCGCGTCAAGTAACCTTTACTTGTACCTGCAACTGGTGTTGTAGTAATCTGTGAGCCACAGGGGACTCAGCAATCTCATTTCCAAAGGTATCAAGACTAGCAAAGCTTAATGGGTGAGGCATGGTTAAGTGGTGAGGTTGCAGCAGCGGCTAAGCATATATTTGGTGGCTAACTTACGAGTACAAGAAATAAGAGGGGGAAGATCTACGCATAACAGACGTGAACTACTAATGATCAAATGAATGATCCTAAACACCTGCCTACGTCAGACATAACCCCACCGTGTCCTCGATCGGAGAAGGAACTCATGAAAGAGACAGTCACGGTTACACACACAGTTGGCATATTTTAATTAAGTTAAATTCAAGTTATCTAGAACCAGTGTTAAACAAAGTTTCCACGTTGCCACATAACCGCGGGCACGGCTTTCCGAAAGATTTAACCCTGCAGGGGTGCTCCAACTAGTCCATCACAAATTACCACAAGCCGCATAGAAATCCTCAATCACGAAGCCCGCGATCTCGTCGGATTCCCTAGTGGAAAACCTCAACTCTGAGATTACCCAAAGCATCACCGGAATCCCGATGCACAAGATATCTCGTCAAAGGTAAAACTAATCCAGCAAGGCCACCAGACGTGTCGACGATCCCGATAGGAGCCACGTATCTCATTCTCAGCACACGACGGATAAGCGAAGCGTACGGGGGCCTGATAGACATCACCCGAGTTGCCCCGGGTTGGCCCCGCACGGTGCTCTGTTTTGGACCAGCACCAACAGCACTGGCCCTCCCTGTATTATGTAGAATTACTCCTCGGGTAGTGCTAACTCCCTATGCATTTTAGTATTATCAGAATTATTATGTTGGGAAAATGTAGTACCAATGTTGGGCCTTGCCAGACCGGCTTTAATCTAAAACGAATTATCAAGGGGGTCCCCATAACAACCCCGATCATGTTAGGCGCGCTCGTTTATGGAACATAACACCGGTAGCCGAAACTAAGGGGGCAAAGGTGGAACAAAACACAAGGCTAGAAAGGCCGAGCCTTCCACCTTTTACCAAGTATATAGGTGCATTAAATTAAATAGCATTTAATATGGTGATATGACAAGGAACCCATGTTAACACATGGAAGCAACTTCACCTGCAACTAGCAACGCTAACAACATGGTTAAGCAAGCGGTAACATAGCCAATCAGTGGTTTGCTAGGTTGAACAGGTTGATGGTTTTCATGGCATTGTTGGGAGTCTCATATTTAACATGTGGTAGGCAACGATACATAACGATAGAAGTGGTAAAACTAGCATGGCAATGATAGTAATGGTATCTGGGGAAATGGTCATCTTGCGTGAGATCCCGCTTGGAAGAAGAATGACTCCGTGAAGCAGACGAACCGACGTAGTCAAACGGGTCCTCACATCCGACACGCTTGTGGAACTCTATCGAGACGGGGAAAACCGGAAACAAGCATCAACACACGATATTCACCACACGATGCACAACACATATGATGCATGGACAGGCTGAATGCAAACAAGTCACGGCAAGACAATTCACACAATCAAACACTACACATTAAGTGAAGTTCAATATGCAACGAGTTGCATATTGACGAAACTCCACGTTAATTTATTTAGTTCTATCCCGATTAGGTACTCGGCAATATTAAATGTTGTTAACATGCCACAGGGTGAAGCACAAATTAAACTACCTATCTAGGCATTTTAAATGAGGCCGGAAACGACATATAGCATCTCCGAAATGACCCCACGCGTTAAATTCTAATTCTTTCCAGATTTGTCCTAATCACATTTTAAGTTTTCTAAACAGCGAAAAAAGTGGTTCACTTGAAACTACACGTTGTTTTGGCCCATTTACATATATGGAACATTTCCAACGGAGCTACGGACAAATAGTTACGACCTAAACCATTTCCAACACGTCGACACGCAAACCGATGCAAACAACACACTAACAGTTCTAATTATGCATGAGAGTTGGAAATTATTAACCTACACAAAATTCTAGACAAGTTACGAACTTGAATCAGTCCGATCCGATGCATGGTTTAGAAACTACGCTCGTTTGAAAAACAAAGTTTTTTTTAAATTAGCTAAGGCCGTGGAAATTGGAAAAAAATCACACGACGTTAAAAAAAAGAACAATGGACCGAATTGCACTATTGTGCAGTGGCCAGGGCTGAATTCGGCCGAAGACAGCTGTGTGCAAGAGAGAAAAACCACAGTCAGCAAAAAAGAATAAGGCACCCATGGGGTTTGATCCCATGACCTCCTGGATGCAACCATGGTCGGCTAACCAATGGGGCTTGCAACCAAATCTGTTCAAACTGTAGGCTAGAACCCACTGAACTGAGAGTAGCCAGCATTGGTTTGCAAAACAATAGCCAAAAGGGCAAAATAAATAATGGCCGCTGGGATTTGAACCCGAGATCAATAGGATGAAACAGGCTGGAGCTAGCCAGTGGGCTAGATGTGTCCTTCGTGCTACTTAATACATTCGCCTGGTTATATCTATACTCAAAGCTGGTGAAAGACAAGGCAAAAACGCTGAAAAAAATATATTGGAGCCACTGGGATTCGATCCCTAGTCTACTGGGTGGAGGTGCAACGGTGTGACCAGCTGAGCTACGATGGGTTCGTGAAAAAAAAGGTTCCTACGCAACAAGAACATACGCGTTGAAACTGAACCTAAGAAAATCTGAATCTGAATCGGGCTGTGACTTAACCTGCAGGAACGGTGCGGCCGTGGCTGTGCTCGAGGCGGCGCTAGGTGGCCGGGGATGGCGCGGGCAGCGGGGGTGAAGGTCTGGCAGGGCCATGGAGGCACTGGGTCACGGATCCATCCGAGGGAAGCCGATTCCCGACAGCGGCAAGATGGTCTCGAGCTCACCAGGCTCCCATGGCTGCTGCTGCTCCTGCAAAAGAGAGGAAGAGCAGGGGAAAAGAGGAAGGAGATAAGAGAGAGGGAAGGAGGAGAGGAGCGCAGGGCAGAGGGGCTGGCTCATCTGATGGGGGTTGCTCGCGGACAGGGCAAGCTGGACCACCGCGCCATGAGTACTGCTGAAGGCAAAGGGGAGGCGCGACCTGGGGCTGGTGCTGCTCCTGCTAGGCGCGGCGTTGGCTGCTGCGTGCGACGCTTGTGGGGAAGCTGCGGCTGCGTGCTAGCAGCTCTGGTTGGCTAAGAGGGGATCGGGCCATCTGGGAGGATCCCGAGGTGGAA
This sequence comes from Hordeum vulgare subsp. vulgare, assembly GCF_904849725.1. Classification (NCBI taxonomy): domain Eukaryota; kingdom Viridiplantae; phylum Streptophyta; class Magnoliopsida; order Poales; family Poaceae; genus Hordeum; species Hordeum vulgare. Next base: position 378,626,659 of record NC_058520.1, on the reverse strand, counting down.
GAGAGACCTGACGGCGGCACGGGAACAAATCTCCTAGAATTTAGGGCTTGGCTGGACAGTGCCTACTATATATAGTAGGTGGTTTTGGGTAGGGATCTATTAGTCCATTGGATCATAATCGGACGGTCTAGATTACAAGGGTTTAGGTCTAGGGTCTATCTCATCCTTTCGATTGAAATCGAACGGTCGAAATTATTAGGTTAGGTAGACCAATGGACAAATCGATGATGATCTGCAGTAAAACCGGGTTGATCCGGACCCAATGGTCACGAGCACCCGGTTCGGGTTTCAGGAGGTTTTCGGACTAGGTTGCGTGTAGGGTCGGTGCACTGTGCGGAGGGGCTAGGCGGAGATGAGAGGGAAAATGGGCAGCCGGGCAACGAGATTTTAAATACCAGAAAACGTCCGACGATAGACCGAATACGGTCCGCTACGATGGATCGTTCGGGTACCAGACGGACTCCGATCGCGACGAAATTCGACATGCGGCCTTCCTATATTAAAATAACACCGCACGTCAAATCTCACCCCAATCAGAGAAATTTTTATGCACACTTTTGAAAACAAGGTTTGACGATGCCGCGGGCACGTGCGGGTGCCGTCGGGCTCAGAACGAACAACGACGAGAACTGGCAACTAACAACGGATGCAAGTTTTTTTGAAAACTGACAGCAATGGAGATGCCGATGCAATGCTGATGATGTGATGATGATGCGACAAAAGAAAATAGACACACGACGAAAACGGAATAAAGGGGGGAATCTTCTGGAACGTCAGTCTCGGGCTGTCACAACTCGCCTACACTACAAGACGACCCCACCCCGAGATCCAAGAATGAAAGGGGGGAGGATGAGAAAAAACAAGAGGTAAAAACTTAATTGCTTCTTTGACAAACGAGTGAAACCAATGATCCTTGAAAGTTGCAAGGAGATGAGAAATGTTATGAGAAAGAAGCAAGAATTTATGGAAAATTTCGGCAGCACTTCTGTAGGAAAATGGGACAAAAAATTCGATAAGATGGAAGAAATAGACAATATTCAAAACAAGCAACTAAATAGAGCAAGGGAACACCATGATCTTGATAGAGCAACAAGATTGATCCAAAAGAGCAACATCACAAGGCCTCCGGAACAATAGAATAGGAACTAGCTCATACAGAAGAAGAGAATGAAGAGAGAATGACAACTACTAACTCCAATGAACTTGTCAAGTATCCTTGCAAGAAGAATTGAACGAAGTTGTTGGAAAAACAACAACGAAAAGAACAAGATAGTAGTGGGCTTATGAAAATCATCTCAACAAATATGAGGTGACAACCAACCACTAAAAGAAACAAGGATAGTCTCGGGAAACAAGTCATGAACAATTTCTTACACCAAGAGGATACCTTGAGAATTTGGATCAATGACAAGCACCATGATAGCAACAATCCATAGGAAAAGCTTTAGGTGAAATCCAAACCAAAATAGCTCAATGAAGAAATCATGGGTTGAAATATCTCATGATCAAGGAATTGGTGGTTTTAATTATCTCATTCTTGAAAGGAAAACTCTTCGAGGCTCCTACAGTAACAAGAATGCTATAATACCACCTCAAAGGATAAAGGAAGAACAATTGCACATATAAATGCAAGAGAAAGGGTACTTGAGGTTCTCCAACAAGAATCTTGAAGAACACTTGAGAACGAATTGAAACCTTGATGAACCACCATGAAGGACCACCATATACAAATGAATGATGCAACGATAAGAAGGTAGAAAAAAATAAGATTATGACCTTGCCAAGATATAGATGAAGCTTCACAAGAGATACTTGATAAAATCTTAGAACTCCGGAAAAGAAAGATAAGAACACTTGAGAAAAAGGAATCGATATCATGAGCCACTCCAGAAGAAGAATTTAAATCTCTTGGAAGAAGGAAGAACAAGAATAAGAATTATGTTATGCTCATCCTTCATCAAATTAAATTGATGACAAGCAACGGATTTAGCATACCACTTATTCTTCTTGAAAGAATCTTGAAGAGAGAGATAGATATGCACCACATGAAGCATAAACGAAGGAAGCACCGGTAAGAATTCATAATTGAATGGGAACACCACGAATTAATGGAGAAACATGAGAATGAAGAGCTCATGAGCCACCTGAGAGAAAACTTTAACAAGGCACCGGATAATCGAGAGAGGAACGAAGAGACAACAATGGAGAAGAACTGAGGATGAAAGCTGAAAGCTGAGAACGAAGAATCTTCTAAAATGATGGCCTTCGGAGGATCGAGAATAAAAACAACTCATAAATGCACCGGATAGCCAGAAATGAATCACTCATGATTGGAACAAATACGATGATGGCACAAAGCTGAAATGGTGAATCTTCAAAAGAACGGACCAAGATTTGCGAGAAACACTCCTTCGAATCGCAAGCTGAGAATGATGACGAGAACAACACCAAGAATTACTGAGACACTCCGGAATAGAGAAGAATGAAAGGTTGAGCCAAATAAGAGAATTGATTCTAATTGATCATGAAGAAGTATTATGACTGATGAAATTCATACTTACGTCATAGCTGAAAAGAATTAATGATCTCCGGGAAAAGATTAAAAGAGTCAGGAAAGATCCTGGGAAAACCTGTGGGTTATGGGCCCACTGAAAAGAAACCACCATTAGAAAAGATTGATATAGCACCGGTATGAAGAGAACTAGATGAGGTTATCACCTCGAAATAATTAAAGATCTGAAACAAGAAACTCTGAGATATCTTCAACACTCCGGATAGAATAGAGATAAATGCCAACAGAAGACTAGATAAGAATTTCTAACACAAGAGAGAATTTAAAGGATGACAGGGATATGATGAACACGGATAACTGAATTAATTCACCGGAAAAAGATAGCCAGGTTGAAGAATGATGAACTAGAACTTCTAAGAATATTCACAATGAATCACCGGGTAAGAGAGAAAAGAACAGACATCGGAAGCACAAAGAAAAGAAAACTCCTCGATAAAAATTGAATCACTGAGAAAAAGGGAGGGAGGGTGGGGAAAAACAAAGACAACTTGGGCTAGATGAGACAACTCCTGAAAGAATTCTGAGAATGATCTTGCAAAAACCGGAGAAGATTGAATTTAGTTGCAGAGAAGCACACCGGTTGAATAAAATTAATCGTGACGACTCCGGTTGTTAAGACTTGATATGACAATCTAATTGAGCAAATAATTTGCATTCACATAAAAATATGAGAACACAGATTAGGAAAGAACTGAAATCACCACTTAACATCGAAGCAACATGAATTACCATATTCAGCAAAACAAAGGGATGAGGCTTATGAAACAAGCCAGAACAAACTCATGAGAAAGATTTCGTCCGATATTTTCGTGGACAGGAATCCACTAGATGTCGAACCCCAACCTAACATTGTGCATTTGTTGAAAGATTTTCCTATAAGCAACTACTTGAATTCCCACCTATGAATTCCCGAAATTTCTGGTCATGCAATCTGGTACATGGATACAAGGAGTAATATCACGCAACTCCTATACTAACCCGTCACTTGTATCACATCCATCAACACACAACCAGAATCTCGGACCTTCATCTACAACAGACCCTCGTGATCACAACGATACAAAGTATGGCAGTACTCCCGAACAATCTGCACCAGTACTAGGGACATCGGGGTTATCTCGCCACTACTAGTATTGAAGCAATTACGAACATCCTTCGTTCTGAGATACTAAGAAATCTGAATGATAACGATGTGTTCAAGAATCCCCTGGAGCTCAACTCCCCTGAAACTTAAAGCAGATAGGAGGCACCAAGACAGAACTCCGTCACAAAGGCATCATATAGATTCCAAAAATATCCGCGTGACCCTAAAATTTTTTTGAGTGAGAAGAGGAGTAGAGTAAATTATTACGTCAAGATTCCTCACAAGAGCATAGAAGACAAGAAAAAAGAATCCTACTCTCTGATATATAACTAGACTCAAAGCGGTTTTTCACTAGACTTGACTCGGCCAAGTTCGATCAATCAAGGGGGCTCCTAGGTCGGTACTGCTCTGATACCAACTTGTCACGCCCAAGATGCGACCCTATCCTCAATTTGGCACGAAGGCCTCGTCAGGGATAGAAGCACATCTCGTCGTGTCGCAAGAATGGATATCGTTACAAGTACATGTACTGAAAAGAAGACATATAGATATATATAGAATTGGCTTACACTCGCCACAAGCTACATTAGAGTCACATCAGTACATTACATAATCATCATGAAGAAGAGCAGGGTACGACTACAGACGAAAACAAACGGCAAAAGAAGAACGACGTCCATCCTTGCTATCCCAGGCTGCCGGCCTGGAACCCATCCTAGATCGATGATGAAGAAGAAGAAGCAACTCCAAATGAGCAATCAACGCGCTCGCGTCAAGTAACCTTTACCTGTACCTGCAACTGGTGTTGTAGTAATCTGTGAGCCACAGGGGACTCAGCAATCTCATTTCCAAAGGTATCAAGACTAGCAAAGCTTAATGGGTGAGGCATGGTTAAGTGGTGAGGTTGCAGCAGCGGCTAAGCATATATTTGGTGGCTAACTTACGAGTACAAGAAATAAGAGGGGGAAGATCTACGCATAACGGACGTGAACTACTGATGATCAAATGAATGATCCTGAACACCTACCTACGTCAGACATAACCCCATCGTGTCCTCGATCGGAGAAGGAACTCACAAAAGAGACAGTCACGGTTACACACACAGTTGGCATATTTTAATTAAGTTAAATTCAAGTTATCTAGAACCAGTGTTAAACAAAGTTTCCACGTTGCCACATAACTGCGGGCACGGCTTTCTGAAAGATTTAACCCTGCAGGGGTGCTCCAACTAGTCCATCACAAATTACCACAAGTCGCATAGAAATCCTCAATCGAGAAGCTCGCGATCTCGTCGGATTCCCTAGTGGAAAACCTCAACTCTGAGATTACCCAAAGCATCACCGGGATCCCGATGCACAAGATATCTCGTCAAAGGTAAAACTAATCCAGCAAGGCCGCCCAGCGTGTCGACGATCCCGATATGAGCCGCGTATCTCGTTCTCAGGACACGACGGATAAGCACAGCGTACGGTGGCCTGATAGAAATCTCCCAAGTTGCCCTGGGTTGGCCCCGCAAACGGCTCTAGTTTTGGACCAGCACCAACAACACTGGCCCCCTTGTATTATGTGAAATTACTCCTCGGGTTCATGACGCCCTATGCTTTCATTATTAACAAGTTATTATGTTGGGAAAATGTAGTACCAATGTTGGGCCTTGCCAGACCAGCTTTAATCTAAAACGAATTATCAAGGGGGTCCCCATAACAACCCCGATCGTGTTAGGAGTGCTCGTTTATGGAACATAACACCTGTAGCCGAAACTAAGGGGGAAAAGGTGGAACAAAACACCAGGCTAGAAAGGCTGAGCCTTGCACCTTTTACCAAGTCTATAGGTGCATTAAATTAAGTAGCATTTAATATGGTGATATGACAAGGAACCCATGTTAACACATGGAAGCAACTTCACCTGCAACTAGCAACGCTAACAACATGGTTAAGAAAGCGGTAACATAGCCAATCAGTGGTTTGCTAGGTTGAACAGGTTGATGGTTTTCATGGCATTGTTGGGAGGCTCATATTTAACATGTGGTAGGCAACGATACATAACGATAGAAGCGGTAAAACTAGCATGGCAATGATAGTAATGGTATCTGGGGAAATGGTCATCTTGCCTGAGATCCCGCTTGGAAGAAGAATGACTTCGTGAAGCAGACGAACCGACGTAGTCGAACGGGTCCTCACATCCGACACGCTTGCGGAACTCTATCGAGATGGGGAAAACCGGAAACAAGCATCAACACACAATATTCACCACACGATGCACAACACATATGATGCATGGACAGGCTGAATGCAAACAAGTCACGGCAAGACAATTCACACAATCAAACACTACACATTAAGTGAAGTTCAATATGCAACGAGTTGCATATTGACGAAACTCCACGTTAATTTATTTCGTTCTATCCCGATTAGGTACTCGGCAATATTAAATCTTGTTAACATGGCACAGGGTGAAGCACAAATTAAACTACCTATCTAGGCATTTTAAATGAGGCCGGAAACGACATATAGCATCTCCGAAATGACCCCACGCGTTAAATTCTAATTCTTTCCAGATTTGTCCTAATCACATTTTAAGTTTGCTAAACAGCAAAACAAAGTGGTTCACTTGAAACTACATGTCGTTTTGGCCCATTTACATATATGGAACATTTCCAACGGAGCTACGGACAAATAGTTACAACCTAAACCGTTTCCAACACGTCGACACGCAAACCATTGCAAACAACACACTAACAATTCTAATTATGCATGAGAGTTGGAAATTATTAACCTACGCGAAATTCTAGACAAGTTACGAATCTGAATCACTCCGATCCGATGCATGGTTTAGAAACTACGCTCGTTTGAAAAACAAAGCTTTTTTTTCTGAAATTAGCTAAGGCCCTGGAAATTGGAAAAAAATCACACGACGTTAAAAAAAAGAACAATGGACCGAATTGCACTATTGTGCAGTGGCCCAGGGCTGAATTCGGCCGAAGACAGCTGTGTGCAAGAGAGAAAAACCACAGTCAGCAAAAAAGAATAAGGCACCCATGGGGTTTGATCCCACAACCTCCTGGATGCAACCATGGTAGGTTAACCAATGGGGCTTGCAACCAAATCTGTTCAAACTGCAGGCTAGAACCCACTAAACTGAGAGTAGCCAGCATTGGTTTGCAAAACAATAGCCAAAAGGGCAAAATAAATAGTGGCCGCTGGGATTTGAACCCCAGATCAATAGGATGAAACAGGCTGGAGCTAGCCAGTGGGCTAGATGTGTCCTTCGTGCTACTTAATACATTCGCCTGGTTATATCTATACTCAAAGCTGGTGAAACACAAGGCAAAAACGCTGAAAAAAATATATTGGAGCCACTGGGATTCGATCCCTGGTCTAGTGGGTGGAGGTGCAATGGTGTGACCAGCTGAGCTACAATGGGTTCCTGATAAAAAAAGGTTCCTACGCAACAAGAACATACGCGCTGAAACTGAACCTAAGCAAATCTGAATCTGAATCGGGCTGTGACTGAACCTGTAGGAACGGTGCGGCCGTGGCTGTGCTCGGGGCGGCGCTAGGTGGCCGGGGATGGCGCGGGCAGCGGGGGTGAAGGTCTGGCAGGGCCATGGAGGCGCTGGGTCACGGATCCATCCGAGGGAAGCCGATTCCCGACAGCGGCAAGATGGTCTCGAGCTCACCAGGCTCCCATGGCTGCTGCTGCTCCTGCAAAAGAGAGGAAGAGCAGGGGAAAAGAGGAAGGAGATAAGAGAGAGGGAAGGAGGAGAGGAGCGCAGGGCAGAGGGGCTGGCTCATCTGGTGGGGTTTGCTCGTGGACAGGGCAAGCTCGACCACCGCGCCATGAGTACTGCTGAAGGCAAAGGGGAGGCGCGACCTGGGGCTGCTGCTGCTCCTTCTAGGCGCGGCGCTGGCTGCTGCGTGCGACGCTTGTGGGGAAGGTGCGGCTGCGTGCTAGAAGCTCTGGTTGGCTAAGAGGGGATCGGGCCATCTGGGAGGATCCCGAGGTGGAAGAGAGACCCGGCGGCGGCACGGGAACAAATCTCCTAGAATTTAGGGCTTGGGTGGACACTGCCTACTATATATAGTAGGTGGTTTTGTTGGGGAACGTCGCATGGGAAACAAAAATTTTCCTACGCGCACGAAGACCTATCATGGTGATGTCCATCTACGAGAGGGGATGAGTGATCTACGTACCCTTGTAGATCGTACAGCAGAAGCGTTAGAGAACGCGGTTGATGTAGTGGAACGTCCTCACGTCCCTCGATCCGCCCCGCGAACAATCCCGCGATCAGTCCCACGATCTAGTACCGAACGGACGGCACCTCCGCGTTCAGCACACGTACAGCTCGACGATGATCTCGTCCTTCTTGATCCAGCAAGAGAGACGGAGAGGTAGAAGAGTTCTCCGGCAGCGTGACGGCGCTCCAGAGGTTGGTGATGATCTCGTCTCAGCAGGGCTCCGCCCGAGCTCCGCAGAAACGCGATCTAGAGGAAAAACTATGGAGGTATGTGGTCGGGCAGCCGTGAGAAAGTCGTCTCAAATCTGCCCTAAAAGCCCCATATATATAGGAGGAGGGAGGGGGACCTTGCCTTGGGGTCCAAGGGATCCCCAAGGGGTCGGCCGAGCCAGGGGGGAGGACTCTCCCCCCCCAAACCGAGTCCTACTTGGTTTGGTGGGAGGGAGTCCTTCCCCCTTCCCACTTCTTCCTCTTTTTTTTCTTTCCTTTGATTTTTCTCTCTTGGCGCATAGGGAATTGGTGGGCTGTCCCACCAGCCCACTAAGGGCTGGTGTGACCCCCCCAAATTCCTATGGGCTTCCCCGGAGTGGGTTGCCCCCCTCCGGTGAACTCCCGGAACCCATTCGTCATTCCCGGTACATTCCCGGTAACTCCGAAAACCTTCCGGTGATCAAATGAGGTCATCCTATATATCAATCTTCGTTTCCGGACCATTCCAGAAACCCTCGTGACGTCCGTGATCTCATCCGGGACTCCGAACAACATTCGGTAACCAACCATATAACTCAAATACGCATAAAACAACGTCGAACCTTAAGTGTGCAGACCCTGCGGGTTCGAGAACTATGTAGACATGACCCGAGAGACTCCTCGGTCAATATCCAATAGCGGGACCTGGATGCCCATATTGGATCCTACATTTTCTACGAAGATCTTATCGTTTGAACCTCAGTGCCAAGGATTCACATAGTCCCGTATGTCATTCCCTTTGTCCTTCGGTATGTTACTTGCCCGAGATTCGATCGTTAGTATCCGCATACCTATTTCAATCTCGTTTACCGGCAAGTCTCTTTACTCGTTCCGTAATACAAGATCCCGCAACTTACACTAAGTTACATTGCTTGCAAGGCTTGTGTGTGATGTTGTATTACCGAGTGGGCCCCGAGATACCTCTCCGTCACACGGAGTGACAAATCCCAGTCTTGATCCATACTAACTCAACTAACACCTTCGGAGATACCTGTAGAGCATCTTTATAGTCACCCAGTTACGTTGTGACGTTTGATACACACAAAGCATTCCTCCGGTGTCAGTGAGTTATATGATCTCATGGTCATAGGAATAAATACTTGACACGCAGAAAAACAGTAGCAACAAAATGACACGATCAACATGCTACGGCTATTAGTTTGGGTCTAGTCCATCACGTGATTCTCCCAATGACGTGATCCAGTTATCAAGCAACAACACCTTGTTCATAATCAGAAGACACTGACTATCATCGATCAACTGGCTAGCCAACTAGAGGCATGCTAGGGACGGTGTTTTGTCTATGTATCCACACATGTAAAAGAGTCTTCATTCAATACAATTATAGCATGGATAATAAACTATTATCTTGATACAGGAATTATAATAATAACTATACATTTATTATTGCCTCTAGGGCATAATTCCAACAGTCTCCCACTTGCACTAGAATCAATAATCCAGCCCTCACATCACCATGTGAATTACATTGTAATAAATCTAACACCCATACAGTTCTGGTGTCGATCATGTTTTGGCCGTGGAAGAGGTTTAGTCAGCGGGTCTGCTATATTCAGATCCGTGTGCACTTTGCATATATTTACGTCCTCCTCCTCGACGTAGTTGCGGATGAGGTTGAAGCGTCGTTTGATGTGTCTGGTCTTCTTGTGAAACCTTGGTTCCTTTGCTAAGGCAATGGCACCAGTGTTGTCACAGAACAAGGTTATTGGATCCAGTGCACTTGGCACCACTCCAAGATCTGTCATGAACTGCTTCATCCAGACACCCTCCTTAGCCGCCTCCGAGGCAGCCATGTACTCTGCTTCACATGTAGAATCTGCTACGACGCTTTGCTTGGAACTTCACCAGCTTACTGCACCCCATTAAGAATAAATACGTATCCGGTTTGCGACTTAGAGTCGTCCGGATCTGTGTCAAAACTTGCATCGACGTAACCTTTTACGGCGAGCTCTTCGTCACCTCCATACACGAGAAACATCTCCTTAGTCCTTTTCAGGTACTTCAGGATATTCTTGACCGCCGTCCAGTGATCCACTCCTGGATTACTCTGGAACCTACCTGCCATACTTATGGCCAGGCTAACATCCGGTCTAGTGCACAGCATTGCATACATGATAGAGCCTATGGCTGAAGCATAGGGGACGGAGCGCATATGCTCTCTATCTTCATCAGTTGCTGGGCACTGAGTCTTACTCAATCTCGTACCTTGTAACACTGGCAAGAACCCTTTCTTGGACTGTTCCATTTTGAACCTCTTCAAAACTTTATCAAGGTACGTGCTTTGTGAAAGCCCTATCAGGCGTTTTGATCTATCCCTATAGATCTTAATGCCTAGTATGTAAGCAACTTCTCCTAGGTCCTTCATAGAGAAACTTTTATTCAAGTAACCTTTTATGCTCTCCAAAAGCTCTACGTTGTTTCCAATCAGTAATATGTCATCCACATATAATATTAGAAACGCCACAGAGCTCCCACTCACTTTCTTGTAAATACAAGATTCTCCAACCACTTGTATAAACCCAAATGCTTTGATCACCTCATCAAAGCGTTTGTTCCAACTCCGAGATGCTTGCACCAGTCCATAAATGGATCGCTGGAGCTTGCACACCTTGTCAGCATTTTTAGGATCGACAAAACCTTCGGGTTGCATCATATACAACTCTTCCTTAAGGAAACCGTTAAGGAACGCCGTTTTGACATCCATCTGCCAGATTTCATAATCGAAAAATGCAGCTATTGCTAACATGATTCTGACGGACTTAAGCATCGCTACGGGAGACAAAGTCTCATCGTAGTCAATTCCTGGAACTTGTGAAAAACCCTTTGCCACAAGTCGAGCTTTATAAACGGTCACATTACTGTCAGCGTCCGTCTTCTTCTTAAAGATCCATTTGTTCTGAATAGCCTTGCGGCCCTCAGGCAGTATCTCCAAAGTCCACACTTTGTTCTCATACATGGATCCTATCTCGGATTTCATGGCTTCTAGCCATTTGTTGGAATCTGGGCCCACCATTGCTTCTTCATAATTTGCAGGTTCATTGTTGTCTAACAACATGATTGATAAGACGGGATTACCGTACCACTCTGGAGCAGCGCGTGATCTCGTCGACCTGCGTGGTTCAACAGAAACTTGAACTGGAGTTTCATGATCATCATCATTAACTTCCTCCTCAACCGGCGTCGCAGTGACAGAGGTTTCCCCCTGTCCTGCGCCACCATCCAGAGGGATGAGAGGTTCGACAACCTCGTCAAGTTCTATCTTCCTCCCACTCAATTCTCTCGAGAGAAACTCCTTCTCGAGAAAAGTTCCGTTCTTAGCAACAAACACTTTGCCCTCGGATTTGAGATAGAAGGTGTACCCAACTGTCTCTTTTGGGTAACCTAAGAAGACGCACTTTTCCGCTTTGGGTTCCAGCTTTTCAGGCTGAAGCTTTTTGACATAAGCATCACATCCCCAAACTTTAAGAAACGACAACTTTGGCCTTTTGCCATACCACAGTTCGTATGGTGTCGTCTCAACGGATTTCGATGGTGCCCTATTTAAAGTGAATGCAGCTGTTTCTAATGCATAACCCCAAAACGATAACGGCAAATCAGTAAGAGACATCATAGACCGCACCATTTCTAACAAAGTACGATTACGACGTTCGGACACACCATTACGCTGTGGTGTTCCAGGCGGTGTTAACTGCGAAACAATTCCACATTGTCTTAAGTGAGTACCAAACTCGAAACTCAGATATTCACCCCCACGATCAGACCGTTGGAACTTGATCTTCTTGTTACGATGATTTTCCACTTCACTCTGAAATTGCTTGAACTTTTCAAATGTTTCAGACTTGTGCTTCATCAAGTAGACATAACCATATCTACTTAAATCGTCAGTGAAGGTGAGAAAATAACGATATCCGCCGCGTGCCTCTACGCTCATTGGACCACACACATCGGTATGTATGATTTCCAACAAGTCACTTGCACGCTCCATTGTTCCGGAGAACGGAGTCTTAGTCATTTTGCCCATGAGGCATGGTTCGCACGTGTCAAGTGAATCAAAGTCAAGTGACTCCAAAAGTCCATCAGCATGGAGTTTCTTCATGCGCTTTACACCAATATGACCCAAGCGGCAGTGCCACAAAAATATGGCGCTATCATTGTTTACTCTCACTCTTTTGGTCTCAATGTTATGTATATGCGTATCTCTATCAAGATTCAATATGAACAATCCTCTCACATTCGGTGCATGACCATAAAAGATGTTACTCATAGAAATAGAACAACCATTATTCTCAGACTTAAAAGAGTAACCGTCTCGCAATAAACAAGATCCAGATATAATGTTCATGCTCAACGCAGGCACTAAATAACAATGATTTAAGTTCATCACTAATCCCGATGGTAGTTGAAGTGACACTGTGCCGACGGCGATTGCATCAACCTTGGAACCGTTTCCTGCGTGCATCGTCACTTCGTCTTTCGCCAGCCTTCGTCTATTCCGCAGTTCCTGCTTCGAGTTGCAAATGTGAGCAACAGAATCGGTATCGAATACCCAGGCACTACTACGAGAGCTGGTTAAGTACACATCAATAACATGTATATCAAATATACCTGATTTTTCTTTGCCCGCCTTCTTATCTGCCAGGTACTTGGGGCAATTGCGCTTCCAGTGACCCATACCCTTGCAATAGAAGCACTCTGTTTCAGGCTTAGGTCCATCCTTGGGTTTCTTCGGCGGATTGGCAACAGGCTTGCCGCTCTTCTTCGAATTGCCCTTCTTGCCTTTGCCGTTTCTCTTGAAACTAGTGGTCTTGCTCACCATCAACACTTGATGCTCTTTACGGAGTTCAGACTCTACGACTTTCAGCATCGCAAACAACTCGCCGGGAGACTTGTTCATCCCTTGCATGTTGTAGTTCAACACAAAGCCTTTGTAGCTTGGCGGCAGTGATTGAAGGATTCTGTCAGTGATAGCTTCTTGCGGGAGTTCAATCCCCAGTTCAGCTAGACGGTTTGAGTACCCAGACATTTTGAGCACATGTTCACTGACAGACGAGTTTTCCTCCATCTTGCAAGTATAGAATTTATCGGAGGTCTCATACCTCTCGATCCGGGCGTTCTTCTGAAAGATAAACTTCAACTCCTGGAACATCTCAAATGCTCCATGACGCTCAAAGCGACGTTGAAGTCCCGGTTCTAAGCCATACAAGACTGCACATTGAACTATTGAGTAGTCCTCCTTACGCGCTAACCAAGCGTTCTTAACATCCTGATCAGCCGTAGCGGGTGGTTCATCTCCTAGCGCAGCATTAAGGACATAATCCTTCTTTCCAGCTTGTAAGATTAGCTTAAGATTACGAGCCCAGTCTACAAAGTTGCTTCCATCATCTTTCAACTTAGCTTTCTCTAGGAACGTATTAAAATTCAGGATGACACTTGCGTGAGCCATGATCTACAACACAAATATATTCAAAGTGGACTTAGACTATGTTCAAGATAATTAGAGTTCAACTTAATCAAATTATATGCTAAACTCCCACTCAAAAAGTACATCTCTCTAGTCATTTCAGTGGTTCATGATCCACTTACACTATCCCAAGTCCGATCATCACGTGAGTCGAGAGTAGTTTCAGTGGTAAGCATCCCTATGCTAATCATATCAACTATATGATTCATGATCGACCTTTCGGTCTCATGTGTTCCGAGGCCATGTCTGCACATGCTAGGCTCGTCAAGCTTAACCCGAGTGTTCCGCGTGCGCAACTGTTTTGCACCCGTTGTATGTGAACGTTGAGTCTATCACACCCGATCATCACGTGGTGTCTCGAAACGATGAACTGTAGCAACGGTGCACAGTCGGGGAGAACACAATTTCGTCTTGAAATTTTAGTGAGAGATCACCTCATAATGCTACCGTCGTTCTAAGCAAAATAAGGTGCAAAAAGGATTAACATCACATGCAATTCATAAGTGACATGATATGGCCATCATCACGTGCTTCTTGATCTCCATCACCAAAGCACCGGCACGATCTTCTTGTCACCGGCGCCACACCATGATCATCCATCAACGTGTTGCCATCGTGGTTGTCGTGCTACTTATGCTATCACTACTAAAGCTACAGCCTAGCAAAATAGTAAACACATCTGCAAGCACATATGTTAGTATAAAGACAACCCTATGGCTCCTGCCGGTTGCCGTACCATCGACGTGCAAGTCGATATTTCTATTACAACATGATCATCTCATACATCCAATATATCACATCACATCGTTGGCCATATCACATCACAATCATACCCTGCAAAAACAAGTTAGACGTCCTCTAATTTTGTTGTTGCATGTTTTACGTGGTGACCAAGGGTATCTAGTAGGATCGCATCTTACTTACGCAAACACCACAACGGAGATATATGAGTTGCTATTTAACCTCATCCAAGGACCTCCTCGGTCAAATCCGATTCAACTAAAGTTGGAGAAACCGTCACTTGCCAGTCATCTTTGAGCAAAGGGGGTTACTCGTAACGATGAAACCAGTCTCTCGTAAGCGTACGAGTAATGTCGGTCCAAGCCGCTTCAATCCAACAATACCGCGGAATCAAGAAAAGACTAAGGAGGGCAGCAAAACGCACGTCACCGCCCACAAAACCTTTTGTGTTCTACTTGAGAAGACATCTACGCATAAACCTAGCTCATGATGCCACAGTTGGGGAACGTCGCATGGGAAACAAAAAATTTCCTACGCGCACGAAGACCTATCATGGTGATGTCCATCTATGAGAGGGGATGAGTGATCTACGTACCCTTGTAGATCGTACAGCAGAAGCGTTAGAGAACGCGGTTGATGTAGTGGAACGTCCTCACGTCCCTCGATCCGCCCCGCGAACAATCCCGCGATCAGTCCCACGATCTAGTACCGAACGGACGACACCTCCGCGTTCAGCACACGTACAGCTCGAAGATGATCTCGGCCTTCTTGATCCAGCAAGAGAGACGGAGAGGTAGAAGAGTTCTCCGGCAGCATGACGGCGCTCCGGAGGTTGGTGATGATCTCGTCTCAGCAGGGCTCCGCCCGAGCTCCGCAGAAACGCGATATAGAGGAAAAACTATGGAGGTATGTGGTCGGGCAGCCGTGAGAAAGTCGTCTCAAATCTGCCCTAAAAGCCCCATATATATAGGAGGAGGGAGGGGGACCTTGCCTTGGGGTCCAAGGGATCCCCAAGGGGTCGGCCGAGCCAGGGGGGAGGACTCTCCCCCCCCCAAACCGAGTCCTACTTGGTTTGGTGGGAGGGAGTCCTTCCCCCTTCCCACTTCTTCCTCTTTTTTTTTTCTTTCCTTTGATTTTTCTCTCTTGGCGCATAGGGGATTGGTGGGCTGTCCCACCAGCCCACTAAGGGCTGGTGTGACATCCCCAAATACCTATGGGCTTCCCCGGAGTGGGTTGCCCCCCTCCGGTGAACTCCCGGAACCCATTCGTCATTCCCGGTACATTCCCGGTAACTCCGAAAACCTTCCGGTAATCAAATGAGGTCATCCTATATATCAATCTTCGTTTCCGGACCATTCCGGAAACCCTCGTGACGTCCGTGATCTCATCCGGGACTCCGAACAACATTCGGTAACCAACCATATAACTCAAATACGCATAAAACAACGTCGAACCTTAAGTGTGCAGACCCTGCGGGTTCGAGAACTATGTAGACATGACCCGAGAGACTCCTCGGTCAATATCCAACAGCGGGACCTGGATGCCCATATTGGATCCTACATTTTCTACGAAGATCTTATCGTTTGAACCTCAGTGCCAAGGATTCGCATAATCCCGTATGTCATTCCCTTTGTCCTTCGGTATGTTACTTGCCCGAGATTCGATCGTTAGTATCCGCATACCTATTTCAATCTCGTTTACCGGCAAGTCTCTTTACTCGTTCCGTAATACAAGATCCCGCAACTTACACTAAGTTACATTGCTTGCAAGGCTTGTGTGTGATGTTGTATTACTGAGTGGGCCCCGAGATACCTCTCCGTCACACGGAGTGACAAATCCCAGTCTTGATCCATACTAACTCAACTAACACCTTCGGAGATACCTGTAGAGCATATTTATAGTCACCCAGTTACGTTGCGACGTTTGATACACACAAAGCATTCCTCCGGTGTCAGTGAGTTATATGATCTCATGGTCATAGGAATAAATACTTGACACGTAGAAAAACAGTAGCAACAAAATGACACGATAAACATGCTACGTCTATTAGTTTGGGTCTAGTCCATCACGTGATTCTCCCAATGACGTGATCCAGTTATCAAGCAACAACACCTTGTTCATAATCAGAAGACACTGACTATCATCGATCAACTGGCTAGCCAACTAGAGGCATGCTAGGGACGGTGTTTTGTCTATGTATCCACACATGTAAAAGAGTATTCATTCAATACAATTATAGCATGGATAATAAACTATTATCTTGATACAGGAATTATAATAATAACTATACATTTATTATTGCCTCTAGGGCATAATTCCAACAGGTTTTGGGTAGGGATCTATTAGTCCATTGGATCATAATCGGACGGTCTAGATTACAAGGGTTTAGGTCTAGGGTCTATCTCATCCTTTCGATTGAAATCGAACGGTCGAAATTATTAGGTTAGGTAGACCAATGGACAAATCGATGATGATCTGCAGTAAAACCGGGTTGATCCGGACCCAACGGTCACGAGCACCCGGTTCGGGTTTCAGGAGGTTTTCGGACTAGGTTGCGTGTAGGGTCGGTGAACTGTGCGGAGGGGCTAGGCGGAGATGAGAGGGAAAATGGGCAGCCCGGCAACGAGATTTTAAATACCGGAAAACGTCCGACAATAGACCGAATACGGTCCGCTACGGTGGATCGTTCGGGTACCAGACGGACTCCGATCGCGACGAAATTCGACAGGCGGCCTTCCTATATTAAAATAACACGGCACGTCAAATCTCACCCCAATCATAGAAAGTTTTACGCACACTTTTGAAAACAAGGTTTGACGATGCCGCGGGCGCGTGCGGGTGCGGTCGGGCTCAGAACGAACAACGACGAGAACCGGCAGCTAACAATGGATGCAAGTTTTTTTGAAAACTGACGGCAACGGAGATTCCGATGCAATGCTGATGATGCGACAAAAGAAAATAGACACACGACGAAAACGGAATAAAGGAGGGATTCTTCTGGAACGTCAGTCTCGGGCTGTCACACTTCCAATCCTAGTTGGACTAGGATTGGAGGAGGATTCCTCCTCCCCCCTTCGGCCGACCCCCTTGGGGCTCCTTGAGCCTCAAGGCAAGGCCCCTCCCCTCCCACCTATATATATGGAGGTATTAGGGCTGATTTGAGACAACTTTGCCATGGCAGCCCGACCACATACCTCCACGTTTTTCCTCTAGATCGCGTTTCTGCGGAGCTCGGGCGGAGCCCTGGGGAGATTAGATCACCACCAACCTCCGGAGCACCGTCACGCTGCCGGAGAACTCATCTACCTCTCTGTCTCTCTTGCTGGATCAAGAAGGCCGGGATCATGGTTGAGCTGTACGTGTGCTGAACGCGGAGGTGCCGTCCGTTCGACACTAGATCGGAGCGGATCGTGGGACGGTTCGCGGGGCGGATCGAGGGACGTGAGGACGTTCCACTACATCAACCGCGTTTATTAACGCTTCTACTGTGCGATCTACAAGGGTAGTAGATCTGAAATTCCCCCTTATAGATGGACATCACCATGATAGGTCTTCGTGCGCGTAGGAAATTTTTTGTTTCCCATGCGACGTTCCCCAACAGACTTCTCCAGCACGGCAGCGTGGTGGTGGTGGTGCTATTCCAGCAGGGCTTCGCCTAAGCACCGCTGAAACTAGAGGAGAAATAGATCTAGAGAGAGAGGGCATCACGTGGTTGTTTTCTGTTGTGTCTAAAACCCTCAAAACCCTTAGTATATATAGGTGGAGAGGAGGGAGAGGGCTGCACCCTAGGGCTGCCCTTTCTTCTCTTGTGCAAGGAGGAGAGGAGGAGTCCTCCTCCAATCCTATTTGGAGTAGGATTCCTCCTTCCCACTTGGAAACTCTTTCCACCTTGTGTTTTTCCTTCTCAAACCTTATGAACCTTAGTGGGAACTTATTCCTGCCCACTAGGGGCTGGTCTATCTCTTCCCACAACCCATGAGGCCCCTTGGGGCATGACACCCCTCCTGATGGTCCCCGGCACCCCTCCCGTCACTCCCGGCACACTACCGATGAGCCCGAAACTTTTCCGGTGACCAAAACAGAACTTCCTATATATCAATCTTTACCTCCGGGCCATTCCAAAGATTCTCACGACGTCCTAGATCTCATCCGGGACTCCGAACAACCTTCGGTCACCAACATATATAACTCAACTATACCGAAATGTCACCGAACCTTAAGTGTGCAGACCCTGCGGGTTCAAGAACTATGCAGAAATGACCTGAGACACTCTCCGGTCAATAACCAATAGCGGGACCTGGATGTCCATATTGGCTCCCACATATTCTACGAAGATCTCTATCGGTTGAACCTCTATATCAAGGATTCAGTTAATCCCGTATGTTGTTCCCTTTGTCCTTCGGTATGTTACTTGCCCGAGATTCGATCGTAGGTATCTCCATACCTAGTTCCATCTCGTTACCAGCAAGTCTCTTTACTCGCTCCGTAATACAAGATCCCGTAACTAACTCCTTAGTCACATTGCTTGCAAGGCTTATTGTGGTTGTATTACCGAGTGGGCCCCGAGATACCTCTCCGTCACACGGAGTGACAAATCCGAGTCTTGATCCATGCCAACCCAACGGACACCTTTGGAGATACCTGTAGAGCACCTTTATAGTCACCCAATAACGTTACAACGTTTGATACACACAAGGTATTTCCCCGGTGTTCGGGAGTTGCATGGTCTCATGGTCATAGTAACAGATACATTGACATGCAGAAAAACAATAGCAATAATCTGACACGATCATATGCTACGTTTATAGTTTGGGTCTCGTCCATCACATCATTCTCCCAATGATGTGATCTCGTTATCAAGTGACAACACTTGTATATGGTCAGGAAACCTTGAACATCTTTGATCAACAAGTTAATCAACTAGAGGCTCACTAGGGACAGTGTGTTGTCTATGTATCCACACATGTATTTGAGTTTCCAATCAATACAATTATAGCATGGATAATAAATGATTATCATGAACAAAGAAATATAATAATAACTAATTTATTATTGCCTCTAGGGCATATTTCCAACAGTCTCCCACTTGCACCAGAGTCAATAATCTAGTTCACATCAGCATGTGATTTTAACGAATCCAACACCCATATAGTTCTGGGGTTTGATCACGTCTTGCTCGTGAGAGAGGTTTTAGTCAACGGTTCTGAATCTTTCAGATCCGTGTGTGCTTTACAAATTTTTATGTCATCTTATAGATGCTGCTACTACGTGCTATTCGGAAATACTCCAAATATCTACTCTACTATACGAACCATTTTACTACTCAGAGTTATTTAGATTAGTGTCAAAGCTTGCACCGACGTAACCCATTATGACGAACTCTTTAATCACCTCCATAATCGAGAAAAATTCCTTAGTCCACTAGTTACTAAGGATAACTTTGACCGATGTTCAGTGATTCAATCCTGGATCACCTTTTGTACCCCTTGACAGACTCATGGCAAGGCACACATCAGGTGTGGTACACAACATGGCATACTTTAGAGCCTACGACTAAGGCATAGGGAACGACCTTCGTCCTTTCTCTTTCTTCTGCCGTGGCCGGGCTTCGAGTCTTACTCAAATTCACACCTTACAACACATGCAAGAACTCCTTCTTTGCTGATCTATTTTGAACTCCTTCAAAACTTGTCAAGGCATTCATTTCATTGAAAGATCTATTTAGCTTTTGATCTATCTCTATAGATCTTGATGCTCAATGTTCAAGTAGCTCTATCCAGGTTTTCCTTTGAAAAACTCCTTTCAAACAACCCTTTATGCTTCATAGAGATTCTACCTTACTTCTGATCTACAATATGTCAACCAGATATACTTATAAGAAATTCTATAGTGCTCCCACTCACTTCTTTGGAAATACAAGTTTCTCATAAACCTTGTACAAACCCAAAATCTTTGATCATCTCATCAAAGCGTATATTCCAACTCCGAGATGCTTGCACCAGTCCATAGAAGGATCGCTGGAGCTTGCATACTTGTTAGCATCCTTAGGATTGAAAAAACCTTCTGGTTGTATCACATACAACCTTTCCTCAAGGAAACCGTCGAGGAAACAATGTTTTGACATCCTATGTGCAATATTTCATAAACAATGCAGCAATTGCTAACATAATTCCAACATATTTTTAGCATCGCTACGAGTGAGAAAGTCTCATCATAGTCAACTCTTTGAACTTGTCAAAAACATGTTTGCGATAAGTCGAGCTTTTCTTAATGGTGACTTTTCACCATCATCGTCTGTCTTCCCTTTAATGATCCATCTTTACTTAACAGTCCTACGACCATCAAGTAGTTCTTCCAAAGTCTACACTTTGTTTTCATACATGGATCCTCTCTCGGATTTCATGGCCTCCACCATTTGTCGGAATCCGGGCCCACCATCACTTCTCCATAGCTCGTAGGTTCATTGTTGTTAAACAACATGACCTCCAAGACAAGGTTACCGTACCACTCTGTAGTAGTACGCGACCTTGTCGACCTACGAGGTTTGTAGTAACTTGATCCGAAGCTCAATGATCCCCATCATTAGTTTTCACTTTAATTGGTGTAGGCGCCACATGAAAAACTTCCCGCGCCCTGCTACACACTGGTTGAAGTGACGGCTCACTAACCTCATCAAGTTCCACAACCCTCCCACTCAATTCTTTTGAGAGAAGCCTTTCCTCGAGAAAGGACCCATTTCCAGAAACAAACACTTCGCTTCCGGATCTGAGATAGGAGATGTACCCAACTGTTTAGGATATCCTATGAAGATGCATTTATCCACTTTGGGTTCGAGCTTATCACACTGAAACCTTTTCACATAAGCATCGCAACCCCAAACTTTTAAGAAACGGGAACTTAGGTTTCTCCAAACCATAGTCTATATTGTGTCATCTCAACGGAAATACGAGGTGCCCTATTTAAAGTGAATGCAGTTGTCTCTAATGCATAACCCATAAACGACAGTGGTAATTCGATAAGGGACATCATAGTAGGCACCATACCAAATAGGGCGCGGCTTATGACATTCGGACACACCATCACACTATGGTGTTCTAGGTGGCATGAACTGCGAAACAATTTCTACATTGTCTTAAGTGTGTACCAAAACTCGCAACTCAGATATTCATCTCTATGATCATATCGTAAACAATTTATCCTCTTGTCACGATAATCTTTACGCTGAAATAGCTTTGAACTTTTCAATATTTCAGACTTGTGATTCATTAAGTAAATACTCCTGTAATACTCAAATCATCAGTGAGGTAAGAACATAACGATATCCACTGCGTGCCTCAACACTCATTGGACTGCACACATAAAAAATGTATTGCATCCGACAAGTTACTTTCTTGTTTCATGTGGTATGATTTTGCATGTCTCAAGTGATTCAAAATCAAGTGAGTCCAAACGATCCATCTGCATGGAATTTCTTCATGCGTTTATACCAACAGGTATGGTTTGCATGTCTGAAACGTTTCAAAAATGAGTGAGTACAAAGATCCATCAGCATGGAGCTTCTTCATGCATTTTACACCAACATGACTCAAGCGGCAGTGCCACAAGTAAGTGGTACTATCATTATTACTTTGTATATTCTGGCACCAATATTATGAACATGTGTAACACTACGACCGAGATTCAATAAACCATTGAAGGTAATTTTTCAAGCAAATAGAATAACCATTATTCTCTTTAAATGAATAATCGTATTGCAAAAGACACGATCCAATCATGTTCATGCTCAACTCAAACACCAAATAACAATTAGTTAGGTTTAACACCAATCCTGATGGTAGAGGGAGCATGCGATGTTTGATCACATCAACCTTGGAAACACTTCCAACACACATCGTCACCTCGCTTTAGCTAGTCTCCGTTTATTCCATAGCTTTTATTTCGAGTTACTAATCACTTAACAATCGAACTGGTATCTAATACCCTCGTGCTACTAGGAGTACTAGTAAAGTACACACCAATATCATGTATATCAAATATACTTCTGTTGACTTCGCCAGCCTTCTCATGTACCAAGTATCTAGGGTAGCTCCGCCTCAGTGACCGTTCCCCTTATAACAGAAGCACTTAGTCTGGGGTTTGGGTTCAATCTTGGGTTTCTTCATTAGAGGAGCAACTGCTTTGCCGTTTCATGAAGTATCCCTTCTAGCCCTTGCCCTTCTTGAAACTAGTGGTTTTACTAACCATCAACAATTGATGCTTCTTCTTGATTTCTACTTTCACAGTGTCAAACATTGCAAATCGCTCAAGGATCACCATATCTATCCTTGATATGTTATAGTTCATCATGAAGCTCTAGCAGCTTAGTGGCAGTGACTTTGGATAACCATCACTATCTCATCTGGAAGATTAACTCCCACTTGATTCAAGCGATTGTTGTACTCAGACAATCTGAGAGCATGCTCAACGATTGAGCTTTTCTCCTTTACTTTGTAGACAAAGAATATTGTCGGAGGTCTCATACCTCTCAACAAGGGCACGAGCATGAAATCTCAATTTCATCTCTTAGAACATCTCTTATGTTCCGTGACGTTTCAAAACGTCTTCGGCGCCTTGCTTCTAAGCCATTAAGTATTACGCACTGAACTATCACGTAGTCATCAAAAACGTGTATGTCAGATGTTCGCAACACCCACAGACGATGCTCTAGGTACAGCACACCGAGTGGTGCATTAAGGACATAAGCCTTCTGCGTAGCAATGAGCACAATCCTCAGTTTTACGGACTCAGTCCGCAAATGTGCTACTATCATATTTCAACTAAATTTTCTCTAGGAACATATAAAAAACAGTAGAGCTATAGCGCGAGCTACATCATAATTCGCAAAGACCTTTTGACTATGTTCATGATAATTAGAGTTTAACTAATCAAATTACTTAATAAACTCCCACTCAAAAAGTACATCCCTCTAGTCATTTGAGTGGTAAATGATCCAAATCCACTAACTCAAGTCCAATCATCACGTGAGTTGAGTATAGCTTCAGTGGTAAGCATCTCTATGCTAATCATATCAACTATACGATTCATGCTTGACCTTTTGGTCTCTTGTGTTCCGAGGCCATGTGTGCACATGCTAGGCTCGTCAAGTTTAACCCGAGTGTTCCGCGTGTGCAACTGTTTTGCACCCGTTGTATGTGAACGTTGAGTCTATCACACCCGATCATCACGTGGTGTCTCGAAACGACGAACTGTCGCAACGGTGCACAGTCGGGGAGAACACAATTTCTTCTTGAAATTTTAGTGAGAGATCACCTTATAATGCTACCGTCGTTCTAAGCAAAATAAGGTGCATAAAAGGATTAACATCACATGCAATTCATAAGTGACATGATATGGCCATCATCTTGTGCTTCTTGATTTCCATCAGCAAAGCACCGGCATGATCTTTCTTGTCACCGGCGCCACACCATGATCTCCATCATCGTGCCGCCATCGAGGTTGTCGTGATATGTATGCTATTACTACTAAAGCTACGACCTAGCAATATAGTAAACGCATCTGCAAACACAAACGTTAGTTTAAAGACAACCCTATGGATCCTGCCGGTTGCCGTAGCATCGACGTGCAAGCCGATATTAATTATTACAACATGATCATCTCATACATCCAATATATCACATCATGTCTTTGGCCATATCACATCACAAGCATACCCTGCAAAAACAAGTTAGACGTCCTCTAATTTGTTGTTGCATGTTTTACGTGGCTGCTATGGGTATCTAGTATGATCGCATCTTACTTACGCAAACACCACAATGGTATTGTGAAAATTGCTATTTAACCCCTCTCCAAGGACCGCCTCGGTCAAATCCAATTCAACTAAAGTTGAAGAAACAGGCACCCGCCAGTCATCTTTATGCAACGAGTTGCATGTTAGTCGATGAAACCAGTCTCTCGTAAGCGTACGAGTAATGTCGGTCCGGGACGTTTCAATCCAAAAATACCGCCGAATCGAGAAAATACTAAGGAGGGAAGCAAATCAAACATCAACACCCACAAAAACTTTTGTGTTCTTGTCGAGATAACATCTACGCATGAACCTAGCTCTAATACCACTGCTGGGGAACGTTGCATGGGAAACAAAAAATTTCCTACGCACACGAAGACCTATCATGGTGATGTTCATCTACGAGACGAGATTAGATCCACATATCCTTGTAGATCGCTAAGCGGGAGCGTTTAGAAACGCGGTTGATGTAGTGGTACAGCTTTGTGATTCAAATCACCGTTGTCCCACGATTCGTCCCACGATCCGTTCCGATCTAGCGCTGAACGGACGGTACCTCCGCGTTCAGCACACGTACAGCTCGATGACGATCTTGGCCTTCTTGATCCATCAAGAGAGACGGAGAAGTAGATGAGTTCTCGAGTAGCGTGACGACGCGCCGGTGTTGGTGATAATTTATTCCTGCAGGGCTCCGCCCGAGCTCCATAGAAATCTGATCTAGAGGAAGAACTATGAGGTGTAGGTTTGAGTTGCACGTGGCAAATTTTTATATCAAATAGCCCTAAACCTCTAGTATATATAGGAGGAGCCAAGGGGTAGGGCAAAGCCCTATGGCACTGGCCAAAGGTGGCTTCCTTGGGTCGTCCGAAGTGGGAGGGAGGAGTCCTTCTCCAATCCCACTTGGATTAGGACTCCTTCCTTATTTTCCCACCTCTTTTGGATTTTCCACTTTTTCCTCATGGGATTTCCTTGGATGACTTTGTCAGCCCATTATACCTTATTGCGCATCCAATAAACCCATGTGGAACCCTTGGGGCATGGTGGACCCACCCGGTGGGCCCCCAGAACCCATTCGTCACTCCCGGTACACTACCGACAATGCCCAAAAACTTTCCGGAATCCAAACACCAACTTCCTATATATCAGTCTTCGTTTCTGGACCATTCTGAAAACCCTCGTGACATCTGAGATCCCATCTGGGACTCCGAACAACCTTCGGTCACCAACACATATAACTCAACTATACTAAACCATCATCGGACCTTAAGTGTGCAGACCATGCGGGTTCGAGAACTAAGTAGACATGACCCGAGACACTTCTCGGTCAATATCCAATAGCGGGACCTGGATGCCCATATTGGATCCCACATATTCTACGAAGATCTTACCGGTTGAACCTCTGTGCCAAGGATTCATATAATCCCGTACAACATTCCCTTTGTCCTTCAGTATGTTACTTGCCCGAGATTTGATCGTCGGTATCCCTATACCTATTTCAATCTCGTTACCGGAAAGTCTCTTTACTCGTTCTATAATACAAGATCCCGTGACTCACACTTGAGTCACATTGCTTGCAAGGCTTGTGTGTGATGTTGTACTACCGAGTGGGCCCCGAGATACGTCTCCGTCACACGGAGTGACAAATCCCAGTCTTGATCCAAGCTAACTCAACGGACACCTTCGAAGATACCTGTAGAGCACCTTTATAGTCACCCAGTTATGTTGTGACGTTTAATACACACAAGGTATTCCTCTGGTGTCAGTGAGTTACATGATCTCATGGTCATAGAAATGAATACTTGACACGCAGAAAACAATAGCAATAAAATGACACGATCACATGCTACGTTCATAGTTTGGGTCTTGTCCATCACATGATTCTCCTAGTGATGTGATCCCGTTATCAAGTGACAACACTTGTCTATGGTGAGGAAACCTTGACCATCTTTGATCAATGAACTAGTCAACTAGAGGCTTACTAGGGACAATGTTTTGTCTATGTATCCACACATGTATTTGTGTTTCCAATCAATACAATTATATCATGGATAATAAATGATTATCATGAACAAAGAAATATAATAATAACTAATTTATTATTGCCTCTAGGGCATATTTCCAACACATCAGCATGGAGCTTCTTCATGCATTTTATACCAACATGACTCAAGCGGCAGTGCCACAAGTAAATGGTACTATCATTACTACTTTGTATCTTTTGGCATCAATACTATGAACATGTGTAGCACTATGATCGAGATTTAATAAACCATTGAAGGTATTTATTCAAGCAAATAGAATAACCATTATTCTCTTTTAATGAATAATCGTATTGCAATAAACACGATCTAATCATGTTCATGCTCAATGCAAACACCAAATAACAATTATTTAGGTTTAACACTAATCTCAGTGGTAGAGGGAGCGTGCGATGTGTGATCACATCAACCTTAAAATTACTTGAAACACACATTGTCACCTCACCCTTGCTAGTATCCATTTAACCCGTAGCTATAATTTCGAGTTACTAACAATTAGCAACTAAACCGGTATCTAATACCCTGGTGCTACCAGGAGTACTAGTAAGGTACACATCAATATCAGGTATATCCAATATACTTTTGTCGACTTTGCCAGCCTTCTCATCTACCAATTATCTAGGGTAGTGCCGTGATGACCCACAAGTATAAGGGATCAATCGCAGTCCTTTCGATAAGTAAGAATGTCGAACCCAACGAGGAGCAGAAGGCTCCGATAAACAGTTTTCAGCAAGTTAATAACTGCAAGCACTGAAAGTAGCGGTAACAAGTGATGGTGTAGTGAGGTGAAATGTAGCAAGTGAAAAGTAACAAGTAGTAGAAACGGTGCATCAAAGTGGCCTAATCCCTTTTGTAGCAAGGGACAAGCCTGAACAAAGTCTTATAGGAGGAAAAGCGCTCCCGAGGACACACGGGAATTTCTGTCATGCTAGTTTCATCATGTTCATATGATTTGCGTTCGTTACTTTGATAGTTTAATATGTGGGTGGACCGACGCTTGGGTACTGCCCTTACTTGGAAAAGCATCCCACTTATGATTAACCCCTCTCGCAAGCATCCGCAACTACAAAAGAAGAATTAAGACAACGTCTAACCATAGCATTAAATTAGTGGATCCAAATCAGCCACTTACGAAGCAACGCATAGACTGGGGTTTAAGCTTCTGTCACTCTAGCAACCCATCATCTACTTACTACTCCCCAATGCCTTCCTCTAGGCCCAAATATGGTGAAGTGTTATGTAGTCGACGTTCACATAACACCACTAGAGGAAAAGACAACATACATCATATCAAAATACCGAACGAATACCAAATTCACATGATTATTATCAGCATGACTTATCCCATGTCCTCAGGAACAAAAGTAACTACTCACAAAGCATAATCGTAATCATGATCAGAGGTGTAATGAGTAGCATCAAGGATCTGAACATAAACTCTTCCACCAAGTAATCCAACTAGCATCAACTACAAAGAGTAATCAACACTACTAGCAACCTTACAAGTACCAATCGGAGTCGCGAGACGGAGATTGGTTACAAGAGATGAACTAGGGTTTGGAGAGGAGATGGTGCTGATGAAGATGTTGATGGAGATGAATCCCCTCCGACGAGAGGAGTGTTGGTGATGACGATGGCGATGATTTCCCCCTCCGTGAGGGAAGTTTCCCAGACAGGATCGTCCTGCCGGAGCTCTAGATTGGTAACGCTCAAGTTCCGCCTCGTGGCGGCGGAGAATCCACGAAAAAGCTCCACCCTGATTTTTTCCTGGACGAAACCCTTCATATAGAAAAAGAGGGGGGCCAGTGGGCCACCAGGGTGCCCACAAGCCCTGTAGCCGCCGCTAGGGGGGGTGGCGGCTACCAGGCTTGTGGGCCCGTGGCAGCTCCCCTCTGGCACTTCTTTCGCCCAGTATTTTGTATATATTCCCAAAAAATTCCACGTTGATTTTCAAGGCATTTGGAGTTGCGTAGAATAGAGGACTCAGACTAGCTCCTTTTCCAGTCCAGAATTCCAGCTGCCGGTATGCTCCCTCTTCAAATAAACCTTGCAA
Source organism: Hordeum vulgare subsp. vulgare (assembly GCF_904849725.1). Taxonomy (NCBI): domain Eukaryota; kingdom Viridiplantae; phylum Streptophyta; class Magnoliopsida; order Poales; family Poaceae; genus Hordeum; species Hordeum vulgare. The sequence continues at coordinate 378,598,417 of NC_058520.1, read as the reverse complement.
AATAAGAGAGAAAAGGCATAAGTATGGTACCACAAAGTAATAAATCAGACCATAAAGCGATAAATATCAACATGAAAGCATGATGCAAAATGGACGTATCAACTCCCCCAAGCTTCTGATTTCATCGAATGTTCTCTCTCACCTCAAATAGTTAGACAATACCCTTACCCCTTTCACGACATGAAGGATCAACTGAGTCCCACTTCAAAGTAAAGAGGATTTCATCATGCAATTGAAGCTACACCAATTGAAGACTCTCAAGACCCGAAGAACTCGAAGACCCCGAAACGTTCAAATATTTATATGACCATTAGAAGTCCAAACCCCTGTTATATACCCACGTTAGTTACGATGATTTGTGAGCCGTCATTGGTGTGTGTTTTCCGATGGCCACAACTAAAACCTATCCTCAAAAATATTGTTTGTATTGCGTGTATCTCCCTCCCTCTCTTACCCGTCTCATCCCCAAAACCTCAACCCTACCAGATGGAGAAACCAGTGGATGACCCGGGATGCTGGAGACGGCCATGACATCTTGCGGAAAGCTTCACCCAGGCTGAAAGAGACGGACGGATATTTTCAAGACCCAAGGCTTACCTGCACATCCACAAGTCATTATGGGCTCTGGCTTGGTTGGACAACGCGGCGACTCTGGACAGGCGGTGCTAGCAGATGTGGAAGAATGGTAAGATTGGATGGGCACCGACAGGGATTCAGAGGGACCCGTTGAAAGACCATGTTTTGATCATCCGGTCTTCAAACACCCTGTAGTGCGAGGACATACACGGAGGCGATCAAATCTTGTGGGGAACGTGTGCAAAACTCTGCAGAGTACTCAAACCTAATCGATTAGCCGTGTCCACGGTCATGGACAACTTGAGCCAAAGGAACTGAAGTTATTTGGATTTCTCAACACCATTATATATATTTGATGTGGGTATTATTGATAACCTGGGTATGAGAACTGGTTGGCGGAACCATCTCATTAACAACCAACAGCGTAGTAATATTTTGCTTTTAGCCCCTCTTGTTGTAGGAGAAAATTTGCTTTACGCTAAAACTTACAACACCACCTGCCATATATGCATGTAGAGATAGATGATTATATTTCCCCCCTCTCATATGTGACTTGCCAGCATATTCAATATGCTGACCTACACGGCTGCAACGTCTTATGTTGCAGATATTTTTCTTCGACGAATAAGAGTACGATTCAGGGTTACGGTCTACACTCAACTTGCCGTTGGTGTTTATTGGGACTCCACTCCCTTGACTGCTTCCGCTGAAATAATTAAGGTATATATCAGTTTTACGCTATTTACATGTGATTGCACTTTGATATATACATTGATGTACTGTGTGTGCGAGCATACTGATCCAGGGATGGCACAGAAACACAGAGGCTTGACTCGTCTTGAGTCGGGTCGCTACAGAAATGGTATCAGAGCACATGTTGACTGTAGGACGTGACCCTAGAAACTGGAAATTTCTTAGGAAAGGATCTCTCAAATTTTTTATTTTCAACAACACCTTTTACTTCTCATCTCTTCTGATTTCATCGAATGTTCTCTCTCACCTCAAATAGTTAGACAATACCCTTACCCCTTTCACGACATGAAGGATCAACTGAGTCCCACTTCAAAGTAAAGAGGATTTCATCATGCAATTGAAGCTACACCAATTGAAGACTCTCAAGACCCGAAGAACTCGAAGACCCCGAAATGTTCAAATATTTATATGACCATTAGAAGTCCAAACCCCTGTTATATACCCCCGTTAGTTACGATGATTTGTGAGCCGTCATTAGTGTGTGTTTTCCGACGGCCACAACTAAAACCTATCCTCAAAAATATTGTTTGTATTGCGTGTATCTCCCTCCCTCTCTTACCCGTCTCATCCCCAAAACCTCAACCCTACCAGATGGAGTATGAAGCTGGACTTGTAGTCTTTAGACCAATGACCCAGCTGGAGGCTGATATATGGATTCAAAACATGGAGAACCACTTCGGGAGCAACTTGATCTCAAGGAAGTATGAAATGGAACACGCTCTTCAGTACATTACACAAAGTGCTGCAATCTGGTGGAAAATGCATCATGCCATACAAGGATTTAGTGGAGCAGAAACCTGGGACGAATTCAAGAAGACGTTGTTAAGATCCCGTCTTATTCAAAAGTGCTATGATAATCCGAAGGAGAAGACTTGTGCATGCAAGATCTGTGGAGAAATAGGACACACCCAGGAAGAACACCAGGATGGATGTACTCATTGTGAAGAAAATCACCTAGCTGAGGAGTGCCCAAGTAGTCAGGTGTCTTGTTTCCTTTGTGAAGGAACCACCCACTACCCAGCTCAGTGTCACATTTACCCCAAGTATGCCTGAAACCCATAGACCCCGGGACTAACAAGGACCAAGTACTATCTTTTTGGAGAAGGAAACATGGATCAACAAACGTTTTCTTAGGAGCATACGAAAACCCGAGAGTTGTGAAGATACGATAGATGTTTTGTTGAGCTTGCAAAACCAATGGATTATCCGAACTTTGTTCGTGGACAAGAGATATTCTGCAATGCTTGTGAGGATGCCAAAGTGTTAGAATACGAGATTCACTAAGCCTTATACAAGGTAATGATTTCAGTGCGACATGGCTTGGCCACCATGACGACTTACTATTATCATTCTCTTGCTATTCGAAATGGTAAATCTGAGAGACTTACCCATAGTGAGAGACGACGTCCTTTGAAGCTTTTGTTTAAGCCTTAGAATGGTATGATGAAAGCCCCATGTACATGGCATTTGTTGTCACGCGTAGGAAATTTTACGGTGAGAATGAAACCAAGACCCCTCTCTCTGCAGGATAACCACAAATGGTAGACCACCATGAGAATCATCGATAGGTTATTTAGAATTGATCACGAGACTGTCAGTTAAGAAGACCCAGTAAAGGAAGAAGCTTATATCAATAGAAGGACCCTCGTTTTAATGGAAACGTTATGAATATAGCGGAAGATATGAAGACTGTGAGGAGTCAGATGCGAGAAAACCCAGAGGTTTGTTAAAATCTTAAGGGACCAGTAGCCTTCATTTTAAGTGTGGTAGCATCCCACTTTGCAGGAGATTGGAATTGTTAGAAGACCCCCAAACCCTAACCTTTCCTTCTAGCCTCTTCGAATCTCGAGGACGAGATTCATTTTAAGTGTGGTAGGTTTGTAACATGACAAATTTTGGAATGTTAAAATAATTACTAGATTGTTTGTTTGTTTACTTGAGTGATTGAAACTTGTGTGAAATTTGAAACTTTTCAAAAACTTTTGAATGAGAGGGAATAAAATGACTTTCCCCTTTTTCCTGTGAATTCAAATTCATCTTTTTTTTAAAATCAGCGAGAGGAGATAGCATGACTTCTTCAACTATAAAGAATTTGAATCAAGGTGGCATTGGAATTCCTTTCGATTTTGCTATGCATTTTGTTTCTTCCACACTCACGGAAGCCGGAACCATATCTTGTCAAGCAAGAAAAAGAGAGGAGAAACACGACCCTCCAAAACCCGGGGATATTCTTTGAAATATTTGAGCTATGAAACCCAAGATTTATTTGAGAAAATATTTGCAAAAAGAAATAAAGCATTTAGGGATTTCCTAAAAAAACATTTTTTAAGTATTTATTTTGGTAGTGGAAAAATGCCCATTTTTTTGGATTTATTTTTCTGAAAATTTTAATATATTATACCCCTATATTACGAGGATATTCTATTTCCTTTTAATCGTATTAATTCCTGTTTTAATAAAAAGGGAAACATATCTCTTATTTTAGGAATGTACTTGGGTCACGTTAGGAAACCAATCTGGCCCAATCCCACCTTCTTCTTCCTCCTCACGAGCTTCCTTCTGTGGACATGGCAGAAGCTTCCGAGGAAGCTTCCCTCCCCCGATTCACGGGCTACACTTCCTTCTCGAGCCCCCCACATGCCCCTCCTCTCCTCGTTCCATTTTCCCCATCACCTCGCCTTCTCCCTGCTCGTAGCCACGGCGCCACCATCCTCATCTTCCTGTCAAAAACGGAGTACAGTAGGTCTCGTGGCGCTTCCCCATCACCCCTGTCGAGCCTCTCCAGCGCCCCACCCCCTGCCGTGCTACTCCTCCACCGATTCCCCACCCCGCCGGCGACCTCCCCACCTCGCCGGAGCAGCTACCTCGCCGGAGTTCTTCCTCTCCATCACCCATGGTGAGATTCACGAAATCCCGTATTGCAGTTTTTTTTCAGAAAATTGCAATCTTAGAAAATTCATATCTATTAGTCTATAACTCCGAATTAGGTGATTCTTTTTGCATTGGATCACAAATTTTATGTAGTTTCTGTAGATATATAATTTGTCTATGTTTGGATTTATAAAAATTCAGTTAGATCAGATTTGAATTAAAGCTTGTTTTGCTTATTCCGGGAGTTTAAAAATAGCTTTTAATTTGATTCTTTTTGCTGCTGCTTCCTATTGATCATATCTTTCAGTAGTTTAAGTTTCAATTTTTTTAAATATTTTTAATTGGATATTTTTACCAAAACAGATTCTGTTTTAGTTCTTTTAGGATTATAGCTATTTCTTTTTCTATATTTGTTTTTAAATTAGTTTCTTTTATATTTGAGAAAGTTTATATTTGGTTTTTTGTTAGATAACAGTAGGTTTGCAACAAGTTTTGATTTTGATTTTTATATGTTGTCATGAAATCAATTCTAGTTCTCTAATAACTTGCAATTGGTTTCTCCATGGTTTCAAATCCCGTTTGGAAATACTTTCAAATAGTTTTGTGAAACAATACTTTATTTTATCTTAGTTAAATTTATATCTTAGTTCCCTGTTATTTAAGTATTTTATTTTCTGTTAGAAAAAAACTATTTAGTGTTGATGTAGTAGAAGACTCCCTAGTTTTATTTGAAGTTTCTTTAGGATTCTTTTTCGCTCTCTCTTTTGTTTTGATTGCTAGAATGATTGCTAGTATGAGTGCTTATGTGAATGATATGTTTGTTATATAGATTTCATCGGAGAGTGACGAGTAGTCTATCAAGTTATTTCTCGAGAAATTCTTCTTCGTCAACATCGCCAGGCAAGTCATTTGATCATGTATCACCTATGTTTTATGCATCGTAGTTCTACCATCCTATGCCCAATTGCATGCTGAGTAGGTACTTGGAAATTATGGTTACATATTGTAGTATCATGTGGTAGGCACCCAACAACCCCGTTAATTGGCCCGGGACGACAAATTTCATATTGCTATGCTTGAGTAGACGGGATTCTGGTTGAGAGTTTATCACGAGTGATGGGAGACTACTTTAATAACCAAGACCGATTAAGTCAAGACTTTTCAAGACCTCGTGATGCAATGCAACTCTGGGTGAAGGACGGTTGATCGGCTCCCTGGAGAAACCAGTGGATGACCCGGGATGCTGGAGACGGCCATGACATCTTGCGGAAAGCTTCACCCAGGCTGAAAGAGACGGACGGATATTTTCAAGACCCAAGGCTTACCTGCACAGCCACAAGTCATTATGGGATCTGGCTTGGTTGGACAACGCGGCGGCTCTGGACAGGCGGTGCTAGCAGATGTAGAAGAACGATAAGATTGGATGGGCACCGACAGGGATTCAGAGGGAGCCGTTGAAATACCATGTTTTGATCATCCGGTCTTCAAACACCCTGTAGTGCGAGGACATACGCGGAGGCGATCAAATCTTGTGGGGAACGTGTGCAAAACTCTGCAGAGTACTCAAACCTAATCGATTAGCCGTGTCCACGGTCATGGACAACTTGAGCCAAAGGAACTGAAGTTATTTGGATTTCTCAACACCATTATATATATTTGATGTGGGTATTATTGATAACCTGGGTACGAGAACTGGTTGGCGGAACCATCTCATTAACAACCAACAGCGTAGTAATATTTTGCTTTTAGCCCCTCTTGTTGTAGGAGAAAATTTGCTTTACGCTAAAACTTACAACACCACCTGCCATATATGCATGTAGAGATAGATGATTATATTTTCCCCCTCTCATATGTGACTTGCCAGCATATTCAATATGCTGACCTACACGGCTGCAACGTCTTATGTTGCAGATATTTTTCTTCGACGAATAAGAGTACGATTCAGGGTTACGGTCTACACTCAACTTGTCGTTGGTGTTTATTGGGACTCCACTCCCTTGACTGCTTCCGCTGAAATAATTAAGGTATATATCAGTTTTACGCTATTTACATGTGATTGCACTTTGATATATACATTGATGTACTGTGTGTGCCAGCATACTGATCCAGGGATGGCACAAAAACACAGAGGCTTGACTCGTCTTGAGTCGGGTCGCTACAGATCTCTAGGCATATAACATTGTTTGGAACCAAGCAAACAAAATTCCTTATGTTGTCTTCCTTGTCCAACATCTACTTCTAAGCATGTAATAGTTTGGGGAGTGCTCACAATTATAGAAAGTGTCTAAGATGATATATTTATATGTGAACCTCTCTTTCCTTGTTACATCTTATTAATTGCAACAATGACCGGGGTCTATGTTGGTCTATTCTCAACAAGTTTCAATCATCATACTTGTTATATGTGAAGCTATCACTTTCCATAAGATCATCTCATGATCTTTCATGCTATCATACTTTTAATACTTTTGATCACGGCACAAAACAAAGCCCTTGGCTAAGATACTCTTTATTATATAGCTCGCAAGCTCGAATACATCGGGGGAGACACAAAGCAAAAGACTCAAACTAAACACTAAAGACTTATTCCACTAAGAGAAGAAATAAAAACTGAAAAGGAAAGAACTAAAACAAAGGTAAAAGCAAAAGATATAAAGGTGATACGATACCAGGGCAACTCCCCCAAGCTTGGCAAAAGCCAAGGGGATTGCCCATACCAATGCTTAGTTGTCTTCCTTTGGTGGTGATGGTGGTGGTGTTGTTGAAGTAATCTGATCCTCCGTCTTCCAAGGCATAGGTGATCCATCACGGCAGGATGAACGAGTCGCCGGAATCCTCAAATCTGCAGCCAACCGTATTGATTTATATCTATACTCATACTCACAGTTTTGGTTCTACAGGTCATAGATCTAGCCATGAAGTTGATCAACCCTGTCATAGAGCCTGGAGAGGTGCTGCCCAATGTCAATGGCATCCATCTTGTGATTGTTGGTGAACTCCGTAGTCATCATGTGGTTGGCATTGAGTCCACGCTCCACCATCCCTTGGCACTTGAAGACTTGTTGCTCCATTGCTTCGAGCCTCGTCTCCATGCTTCCCGTCTTCTTAGGCCCCTCAACATCACGGATGTGTAACATCCCCTCACGCATCTCAATAGATTGAGGGTGTTTCAGCACTTCCGTGAGGTAGGGATTGATGACCTTCTCGAAGATCTTGTCCTTAGGAGGTTTTGGGGAAGTCATGACGATCTAGATCTGCGATAGAAACAGGCTCAAAACGAAAACAAAGGAAAACTGCGCGATACCGAGATCAAAACCCTCGGGCGTAAATATAATGATTTTTTGTGGACCAGAAGGAGTGCCCCGCAAGAAAACAGAGTCCGGGAGGCACACGAGGTGCCCACAAGCCCTGTAGCCGCCGCCAGGGGGCAGGTGGTGGCTACCAAGCTTGTGGCCGCCTCGTGCTCTCTCCGGACTGCTTTTTATTTTCCTATTTTTCCATAAATTCCAAAACGGAGAAAATTTCCTACTAGGAAAGTTTGGGAGTCCAATTACTTACCGAAACACATACCTCTTCGTTTTCAGGATCTGAAATAGGCTGATAAACATCCCTTATGTACTCCTCTCGAGTTATGATATTGATGATATTGGTCTCAACATTTATGGGAGTACCAGAGATATAATGCTTGATTCTTTGCCCATTTACCACTCTAGGAAAATTACCTTCCGTGTTATTGATTTTGATGGCACCGGAACGATATACTTCCTCGACAATGTAAGGACCTTCGCATTTAGAGAGATGCTTGCCTGCAAATAATCTTAAGTGAGAATTGTATAGCAGGACATAATCACCTACATTGAACTCTCGTTTTTGTATTCTTTTATCGTGCCATCTCTTAACCTTTTCCTTGAACAACTTGGCATTCTCATATGCTTGGGCCCTCCATTCATCTAATGAGCTGATATCAAACAACCGCTTCTCACCGGCAAGTTTGAAATCGAAGTTGAGCTCTTTGATTGCCCAATAAGCTTTGTGTTCCAGCTCTAGAGGTAAATGACAGGCCTTACCGTAAACCATTTTATACGGCGACATGCCTATGGGATTCTGACAAGCAGTCCTATAAGCCCATAGTGCATCGTCAAGTTTGCTAGACCAATTCTTCCGAGATCTATTGACAGTCTTTTGTAAGATCAATTTGATCTCCCTATTACTCAACTCCACTTGACCACTATACTGAGGATGATAAGGAGATGCAACTCTATGGTTGACATCATACTTAGCAAGCATCTTGCGGAAAACACCATGAATGAAGTGTGAACCACCATCAGTCATCAAATACCTAGGGACTCCAAATCTTGGGAAAATGACTTCTTTAAGCATCTTAATAGATGTGTGATGATCAGCATTTCTAGTGGGGATAGCTTCTACCCACTTAGTGACATAATCAACAACGACTAAGATTTGAGTATACCCATTGGAACTCGGGAAGGGTCCCATATAATCAAAGCCCCAGACATCAAATGGTTTAATGACAAGTGAATAGTTCATAGGCATTTCCTGACGTTTACTGATGTTCCCTATTCTTTGGCATTCGTCACAAGACAAGACAAACTTACGAGCATCCTTGAAGAGAGTGGGCCAATAGAAACGTGATTGCAATACCTTATGAGCAGTTCTATCTCCAGCATGGTGTCCTCCGTAGGCTTCGGAATGGCACTTCTGCAAGATCTGTCCCTGTTCATGTTCAGGCACACAACGTCTAATAACACCATCTACTCCTTCCTTATAAAGGTGAGGATCATCCCAAAAGTAGTGTCTCAAGTCAAAGAAGAATTTCTTCTTTTGCTGGTAGGTGAAACTGGGTGGTATGTATTTGGCTACGATATAGTTTGCGTAATCAGCATACCACAGTGTACTATGTGAAGTGCGGATGACATTTAATTGCTCATCAGGAAAGCTGTCATCAATAGGTCATGGGTCATCAAGGACATTCTCTAGCCTGGACAAGTTATCTACTACAGGGTTATCAGCACCCTTTTGGTCAACAACGTGCAAATCAAATTCCAGTAGCAGGAGAACCCATCTGATTAGCCTAGGCTTAGCGTCCTTCTTCTCCATAAGGTACTTAATAGCAACATGATTAGAGTGAATAGTGACTTTAGAGTCAACTATATAAGATCTAAACTTTTCACATGCAAACACGACTGCTAAAAACTCCTTTTCCGTAGTGGCATAGTTTCTTTGGGAACTATCTAGAGTTTTACTAGCATAGTGAATAACTTTCAACTTCTTGTCAACTCTTTGTCCTAGAACAACACTAACAGCATAATCACTAGCATCGCACATGATTTCAAAGGGCAAGTTCCAATCAGGTGGTTGAACAATAGGTGAGGTTATCAAGGCCTTCTTAAGTATTTCGAAAGCTTCCTCACAATCCTCATCAAAAACAAAAGGAACATCCTTCTACAAGAGGTTGGTAAGAGGCCTAGAAATCTTAGATAAGTCTTTAATGAACCTTCTATAGAAACCAGCATGACCTATGAAACTTCGTATACCTCTGATATCTGTGGGGCAAGGCATTTTCTCAATTGCATCAACCTTAGCCTTATCAACTTCAATGCCTTTCTCCGAGATTTTGTGTCCTAAGATGATGCCTTCATTAACCATGAAGTGGAACTTCTCCCAGTCCAAGACAAGGTTGGTATATTTGCATCTCTGTAAGACTCGATCAAGGTTGCTGAGGCAATCGTCAAAGGAAGAACTGTAAACGGAGAAATCACCCATGAAAAGCTCAACAATCTTTTCATAAAAGTCAGAGAATATAGCCATCATACATCTTTGAAAGGTGGCAGGTGCATTTCATAAGCCAAAAGGCATACGTCTATAAGCAAAGGTACCAAAGGGGCAGGTGAAAGTGGTTTTCTCCTGATCAGATTGTGCAACAGGTATTTGCGAGAAACCAGAATAACCGTCTAGAAAGCTGAAGTGTGTGTGTTTAGATAGCCTTTCTAGCATTTGGTCGATAAACGGCAAAGGATAATGGTCGTTCCTGGTTGCCTTGTTCAGTTTCTGGAAGTCTATCACCATCCTATAGCCAGTAATAATCCTTTGTGGGATTAGTTCATTCTTATCATAAGGAACGACGGTGATACCTCCCTTCTTAGGTACGCAATGTACTGGACTTACCCAATCACTATGAGCAACAAGATAAATGCTTCCTTCTTCCATAAGCTTTAATATTTCTTTTCTCATGACCTCTTTCATCCTAGGATTTAATCTCCTTTGATGATCAGCAACTGGTTTAGAATGAGGATCAGTTTTAATCTTGTGCTGACATAGAGTGGGACTAATACCCTTAAGATCATCAAGAGTATATCCAATAGCCGCACGATGCTTCCTCAAAGTTTTTAATAACTTCTTCTCTTCATGATTCGGGAGGTGAGCACTAATAATAACAGGATGTATCTCCTTCTCATCAAGGTAGGCATACTTAAGAGTATCTGGTAACTGTTTTAGCTCGAACACAGGATCACCCTTTGGTGGGGGAGGATCCCAAGCAGTTCAACAGGCAAATTATTCTTGAGAATAGGATATTGTTCTAAAACAATTTTATCTATCTCATCTCTTTCATCCATATGCATATCATTTTCATGCTCAAGCAGATATTGCTCTAAAGGATCCGTAGGAGTTACGTCAATAGAGGCAAGAGCAATGATTTCATCCCTACCAGACGACTCTTTTTCATGGAGTTGTCTTCCAAACTTGGAGAAGTTAAATTCATGAGACACACCCTCGAAACTAACAGTGACAGTGTGTTTAATGCAATCAATATGAGCATTAACAGTGTTGAGAAAGGGTCTACCAAATATGATGGGACAAAAGCTATCTTGTGCAGTAGCAAGGACGAGGAAATCAGTAGGGTACTTCGTCTTACCACACAAGACTTCTACATCTCGCACAATTCTCACAGGGCAGATAGTGTCTCTATTAGCTAGCGTAATAGTGACATCAATGGGTTCTAACTCAGCAGGTGCGATCTCATCTTTGATTTCATCGTATAGGGACCGGGGTATTGCACTAACACTAGCACCCATATCACATAAACCATGATAACAGTGATCTCCTATCTTGAGAGAAACAACGAGCATGCCAACTACAAGTCCGTATTTGTCTTTCGCGTGAGGTTTAGCAATTCTAGCGGAGTCCTCATAGAATTTGATAACATGCCCGTCTATGTCTTCGGCTAAGAGATCTTTGATAATAGAAACACTAGGTTCAACTGTAATTTCCTCAAGGGGTGCAAGTGGTCTAATGTAACCCCTACGTATCACAGTTGGAGCTTTAGAATAATCCTTTTTCCTAGCAGGGTAAGGTGGTTTCTCAGCGTAGGCACAAGGAACAATAGGATCACTAAAGGCAATGCCTTTCTCTTCAACTAGATTGGGTTTAACTATGTTGAATTCTACAGGAGGATGATACTTAAACCACTTCTCTTTGGGAAGATCAACATGAGCAGCAAAAGATTCACATAGAGAAGCTACTATCTCAGAGTCAAGTCCATACTTAGCGCTAAAATCTCTAGAAGTGTTTGTTTCAACAAAAGATTTAACGCAACCAAACTGGAAATTCATACCTGACTCCTTACCTTCTTCAAGCTCCCAATCTTCAGAGTTACGTTTGATTCTTTCCAATAAATTCCACTTGTGGTCAACATCCTTCTTCATAAAAGAACAGGTACAAGAAGTGTCAAGCATGGTACAGTCATCTTGAGAAAGCCGAGCATAAAAGTTTTGAGTGATAATTTCTCTCGAGAGCTCATGATTGGGGCATGAATATAGCATTGATTTAAGCCTCCCCAAGCTTGAGCTATGCTTTCCCTGTCACGAGGCCAAAAGTTATAAATATAATTCCGATCACGATGTACTAAATGCATAGGATAAAACTTTTGGTGAAATTCCAATTTCAACCGATTGTAGTCCCATGATCTAGTATCATCACATAGCCTATACCATGTCAATGCCTTATCCTTCAAACATAAAGGAAAGACTTTCTTCTTTACCTCATCCTCGGGGAAACATGCAAGCTTAAATAAACCACAAACTTCATCTGCATAGATTAGATGCAAGTCTGGATGTGATGATCCATCTCCTGTAAAAGGATTAGCCAGCAGTTTCTCAAGCATACCCGAAGGAATTTCATAAAAGATATTTTCAGTAGGTACCTCAGGTTGAGGAGCAACTCCTCGCACTTCCGTTCGTGGTGAAGATACCCCGAAAAAATTCCTCAAAGGAACAGTTTCCATAGTGACAAGTGACAATAAATTTCAGCACAATATATAAATGTTTCCTTACCAAATTCCACTTACCAAAGGCGCTTCGCTCCCCGGCAACGGCGCCAGAAAAGAGTATGGATGACCCACAAGTATAGGGGATCAATCATAGTCCTTTCGATAAGTAAGAGTGTCGAACCCAACGAGGAGCAGAAGGCTCTGATAAACAGTTTTCAGCAAGGTAATAACTACAAGCACTGAAAGTAGCGGTAACAAGTGATGGTGTAGTGAGGTGAAACGTAGCAAGTGAAAAGTAACAAGTAACAAGTAGTAGCAACGGTGCAGCAAAGTGTCCCAATCCCTTTTGTAGCAAGGGACAAGCCTGAACAAAGTCTTATAAGAGGAAAAGCGCTCCCGAGGACACACGGGAATTTGTCATGCTAGTTTCATCATGTTCATATGATTCGCGTTAGTTACTTTGATAGTTTGATATGTGGGTGGACCGACGCTTGGGTACTTCCCTTACTTGGACAAGCATACCACTTATGATTAACCCCTCTCGCAAGCATCCGCAACTACGAAAGAAGAATTAAGACAATGTCTAACCATAGCACTAAACTAGTGGATCCAAATCAACCCCTTACGAAGCAACGCATAGACTCGGGTTTAAGCTTCTGTCACTCTAGCAACCCATCATCTACTTACTACTCCCCAATGACTTACTCTAGGCCCAAATATGGTGAAGTGTTATGTAGTCTACATTCACATAACACCAGTAGAGGAAAAGACAACATACATCATATCAAAATACCGAACGAATGCCAAATTCACATGACTATTATCAGCATGACTTATCCCATCTCCTCAGGAACAAAAGTAACTACTCACAAAGCATAATTGTAATCATGATCAGAGGTGTAATGAGTAGCATCAAGGATCTGAACATAAACTCTTCCACCAAGTTATCCAACTTGCATAAACTACAAAGAGTAATCAACACTACTAGCAACCTTACAAGTACCAATCGGAGTCGCGAGACGGAGATTGGTTACAAGAGATGAACTAGGGTTTGGAGAGGAGATGGTGCTGATGAAGATGTTGATGGAGATGACTCCCCTCCGACGAGAGGAGTGTTGGTGATGATGATGGCGACGATTTCCCCCTCCGGGAGGGAAGTTTCCCCGGCAGGATCGTCCTGCCAGAGCTCTAGATTGGTTCTGCTCAAGTTCCGCCTCGTGGCGGCGGAGAATCCACGAAAAGCTCCACCCTGATTTTTTCCTGGACGAAACCCTTCATATAGGAAAAGAGGGGGGCCAGTGGGCCACCAGGGTGCCCACAAGCCCTGTAGCCGCCGCTAGGGGGGTGGCGGCTACCAGGCTTGTGGGCCCCTTGCAGCTCCCCTCTGGCACTTCTTTTGCCCAGTATTTTTTATATATTCCCAAAAAATTCCACGTTGATTTTCATGGCATTTGGAGTTGCGTAGAATAGAGGACTCAGACTTGCTCCTTTTCCAGTCCAGAATTCCAGCTGCCAATATTCTCCCTCTTCAAATAAACCTTGCAAAATAAGAGAGAAAATGAATAAGTATGGTACCACAAAGTAATAAATCAGACCATAAAGCGATAAATATCAACATGAAAGCATGATGCATAATGGACGTATCATGCCGCCTCAGTGACCGTTCCCCTCATAACAGAATCACTTAGTCTCGAATTTGGGTTCAACCTCGTGTTTCTTCACTAGAGCAACAACTGGTTTGCCGTTTCATGAAATATCCCTTCTTGCCCTTGCCCTTCTCGAAACTAGTGGTTTTACTAACCATCAACAATTGTTGATCCTATTTGATTTCTAATTTCGTGATGTGAAACATCATGAATAGCTTAAGGATCATCATATCAATCCTTGATATGTTATAGTTCATCACGAAGCTCTAGTAGCTTGGTGGCAGTGAATTTGGAGAACCATCACTATCTCATCTAGAAGATTAACTCCCACTCGATTCAAGCGATTGTAGCACTCAGATAATCTGAGCAAATGCTCAACGATTGAGGTTTTCTCCCTTACTTTGTAGACAAAGAATCTTGTCGGAGGTCTCATACCCCTCAACAAGGGCATGAGCATGAAATCCTAATTTCATCTCTTGGAACATCTCATATGTTCTGTGATGTTCAAAATGTCTTCGGTGCCTTAATTCTAAGCCGTTTAACATTATGCACCAAACTATCACGTAGTCATCAAAAAACGTGCATGTCAGATGTTTGAAAAATCCACAGACGACGCTCGAGGTTCAGCACACCGAGCGGTGTATTAAGGACATAAGCCTTCTGCGCAGCAATGAGGACAATCCTGAGTTTATGGACCCAGTCCGCATAATTGCTACTAACAACTTTCAACTAAATTTTTCTCTAGGAACATATCTAAAACAGTAGAACTACAACATAGTTTGCAAAGACCTTTTGACTATGTTCATGATAATTGAGTTTAGCTAATCATATTACTAATAACTCCCACTCAAAATAGACATCCCTCTAGTCATTCGAGTGGCGCATGATCCAAATCCACTAACTCAACTCCGATCATCACGTGACTTGAGTATAGTTTCAGTGGTGAACATCTCCATGTTGATCATATCAACTATATGATCCATGCTCGACCTTTCGGTCTCTTGTGTTCCGAGGCCATGTCTGTACATGCTAGGCTCGTCAAGTTTAACCCGAGTCTACCGCGTGTGCAACTGTTTTGCACCCATTGTATGTGAACGTTGAGTCTATCACACCCGATCATCATGTGGTGTCTCGAAACGACGAACTGTCGCAACGGTGCACAGCCGGGCAGAACACAATTTTATCTTAAAATTTTAGTGAGGGATCACCTTATAATGCTACCGTCATTCTAAGGAAAATAAGGTGCATAAAAGGATTAACATCACATGCAAATCATAAATGACATGATATGGCCATGATCTTGTGCTTCTTGATCTCCATCACCAAAGCACCGACATGATCTTCATCGTCACCGGCCCCACACCATGATCTCCATCATTGTGCCGCCATCAAGGTTGTCATGCTATCTATGCTATTACTACTAAAGCTACTACCCAGCAATATAGTAAACGCATCTGCAAGCACAAACGTTAGTTTAAAGACAACCCTATGGCTCCTGTCGGTTGCTGTAGCATCGACGTGCAAGTCGATATTTAACTATTACAACATGATCATCTCATACATCCAATATATCATATCATTTCTTTAGCCATATCACATCACATGCATACCCTGCAAAAACAAGTTAAACGTCCTCTAATTTGTTGTTGCATGTGTTTATGTGGCTGCTATGGGTATCTAGTATGATCGCATCTTACTTACGCAAAGCCACAACGGTGATATGCAATTTACTATTTAGCCTTCTCCAAGGACTACCTCGGTCAAATCCGATTCAACTAAAGTTGAAGAAACAGACACCCGCGAGTCATCTTTATGCAATAAGTTGCATGTTAGTCGATGAAACCGGTCTCTCGCAAGTGTACGAGTAAGGTTGGTCCGGGCCGCTTCAATCCAACAATACCGCCGAATCAAGAAGACTAAGGAGGGCAGAAAATTGAATATCAACGCCCACAAACTCTTTTGTGTTCTACTCGAGATATCATCTATGCATGAACCTAGCTCATGATGCCACTTTGGGGGAACGTAGCATGGGAAATTTTTTTTTCCTACGCACACGCAATACCTATCCATGGTGATGCTCATCTACGAGAGGGGAGAGTGAATCTACATACCCTTGTAGATCGCTAAGCGGAAGCGTATATAACGCGGTTGATGTAGTGGAACATCTTCGCAATCCAAATCGCAGCCCGTCCCGCGATCTCGTCACGATCCGTCCCGCGATCCCATCACGATCCATCCGGGTCTAGTGCCGAATGGACGACACCTCCGTGTTCAGCACACGTACAGCTCGATGACGATCCCCGCCTTCTTGTTCCAGCAAGAGGGGCATAGAGGTAGATGAGTTCTCCAACACGGCGGCGTGGTGGTGGTGGTAGTGGTGCTATTCCAGCAAGGCTTCGCCTAAGCACCGCTGAAACTAGAGGTGCAACATATCTAGAGAAAGAGGGCAACACGTGGTTGTTTTCTGTTGTGTCTAAAACCCTCAAAACCCTTAGTATATATAGGAGGAGGAGGGAGAGGGCTGCGCCCTAGGGCTTCCCTTTCTTACCTTGTGCAAGGAGGAGAGGAGGAGTCCTCCTCCAATCCTATTTGGAGTAGGATTCCTCCTTCCCACTTGGAAACTCTTTCCACCTTGTGTTTTTCCTTCTCAAACCTTATGGGCCTTAGTGGGAACTTATTCCAGCCCACTAGGGGCTGGTTTTTCTCTTCGCACAGCCCATGAGGCCAATTGCGGCGTGACACCCCTCCCGGCACCCCCGGTACACTACCGATGAGCCCGAAACTTTTTCGGTGACCAAAACAGGACTTCCTATATATCAATATTTACCTCCGGACCATTCTGGAGCTTCTCGTGACGTCCTGGATCTCATCCGGGACACCTAACAACCTTCGGTCACCAACACATATAACTCAACTATACCGAAACGTCACCGAACCTTAAGTGTGCAGACCCAGCGGGTTCGACAACTATGCAGACATGACCTGAGACATTCTCCGGTCAATAACCAATAGCGGGACCTGGATTTCCATATTGGCTCCCACATATTCTACAAAGATCCCTATCGGTTGAACCTCTATGTCAAGGATTCAGTTAATCTCGTATGTTGTTCCCTTTGTCCTTCCGTATGTTACTTTCCCGAGATTCGATAGTCGGTATCTCCATACCTAGTTCAATCTCGTTACCGACAAGTCTCTTTACTCATTCCGTAATACAAGATCCCGTAAGTAATTGCTTAGTCACATTGCTTGCAATGCTTGTTGTTATGTGATACGTCTCCAACGTATCTATTATTTTTGATGGTTCCATGCTATTATCTTGTCAAACTTTGGATATTTTGTATGCCTTTTATATCTTTTTTGGGAGTAACTTATTAACTGAGTCCCAAGTGCCAGTTCCTATTTTTTCTGTGTTTTTGACCCCATTCAGAGGAGAATTTTAAACGGCGTCCAAACGGAATAAAACTTCCGAAAAGATTTTTTCGGAATAGAAGATACGCAGGGGACGTGAGAACCAAGGCAGAGGCCACCAGGAGACTCCATAAGCCCCCTAGGCGCAGCCAGGGGGGCCGCGCCTAGCAGCCTTGTGGGCCCCGTGTGGCTCGTCTGCCCTACCTTTTCCCCCTATAAATTCCCGAAAAATCCAAAACTGTGAAAGAGATCCACGAAAACACTTTTCCGCCGCCGCAAGCTTCTGTCTCCGCAAGATCCCATCCGGGGCACGTTCTGGTGCCCTGTCGGGGGGGATTCAGATACGGAGGGCTTCTTCATCAACACCATGACCTCTCCGATGATGCGTGAGTAGTTCACCATAGACCTTCGGGTCCATAACTAGTAGCTAGATGGCTTCCTCTCTCTCTTGGATCTTCAATACAAAGTTCTCCATGATCTTCATGGAGATCTATCTGATGTAATCTTCTTTTACAGTGTGTTTGTCGAGATCTGATGAATTGTGGATTTATGATCAGATTATCTATGAAACTTATTTGAGTTTCTTCTGATCTCTTATATGCATGATTTCATATCCTTGTAATTCTCTTCGAGTTGTGGGTTTTGTTTGGCCAACTTGATCTATGATTCTTGCAATGGGAGAAGTGCTTGGTTTTGGGTTCATACCGTGCGGTGACCTCACCCAGTGACAGAAGGCGTAGCGAGGCACACATCGTGTTGTTGCCATCAAGGGTAAAAAGATGGTGTTTACATCATTGGTTTGAGTTTATCCCTCTACATCATGTCATCTTGCTTAAGGTGTTACTCTGTTCGTCATGAACTCAATACACTAGATGCATGCTGGATAGCGGTCGATGTGTGGAGTAATAGTAGTAGATGCAGAAAGTATCGGTGTACTTGTCTCAGACGTGATGCCTATATGTATGACCATTGCCTTAGATATCGTCATGACTTTGCGCGGTTCTATCAATTGCCCGACAGTAATTTGTTCACCCTCCGTAATATTTTCTATTTTGAGAGAAGCCTCTAGTGAACACTATGGCCCCCGGATCTACTTCACATCATATTTTCAGCCTTACACTTTTACTTCGTTGCACTTTCCGCCTTCAGATCTCACTTTGCAATCAATCTTGAAGGGATTGACAACCCTTTATAGCGTTGGGTGCAAGCTCGTTTGTGTTTGCGCAGGTACTCTGGATACTTGGCTTGATTCTCCTACTGGATTGATACCTTGGTTCTCAAAACTCATGGAAATACTTACTGCTCCTGTGCTGGATCACCCTTTCCTCTTCAAGGGAAAACCAACGCAAGCTCAAGAGGCAGCAGAAGGATTTCTGGCGCCGTTGCCGGGGAGGATCAAGTTCTAGGTGAAGCTCATCCAAGTAAGTGTGGCAAACTCATCTCTTGCATTTACTTTTTTTCCTCTCTTTTTCCTCTGCCCCACTTCTGAAAAACAAACATTTACAAAAATATTTGCCTTTTTCGTTCGCCCTTTTCTCTCGCTTGCTTTCTGTTCGCTTGTGTGGGATAGTCTACCTGTCCCCATGGCTAGACCCACTGCTTCAAACGATACTCCCGAGAACGAAGTTCTCAACTTCAAGCAAAATGAGGAAGAAAACTTAAAGGACGCTTGGTATAGGATTTGGAATGCTCAGAATAGATCTACTCGTAAGCAATCTACTACCGTCCTGCTTCGCAGCTTTTATGTGGGTATTTCCCCTTGGAATAGGTATGTTCTTGACACCATCGTAGGAGGAAATTTCTTGGGTAGCCATACCGTTCATTCTTACGGAGCTTTAATAAATTTCCTAGGCTCACCCCCACTCATGGTTAATGGAACTACCTTAACTGTGGAACATGTGATGCGTAGGCTGGATATCATTGAAAATAAAGTTGCTACGATCGAACTCATTGAGAATTTGGATAAAAAGATCCACAATCAAATCACTCAGTATGGATCCGAGGTGGGAATGGCTTTGATAAATTTAAAGGAGAAGGAACCCACAGTTAACGAAAAATTAGGTCATGATTCCGCTAGGATTGGCAAACTAGAGGATGTTATAACCAACTTGGGTTCCGCTTTTGCCGCTGTGCAGAACACTCCAAATTTTGCCCACAATAAGGCCACCAAGTCTGTTTTTGTTCCTAAAAATAGTGGTGAACCATCTAGTAAGAGAGATGAAGACCTTAAGATGATGAGTGATCACCCTACTTATGGTTTGAGCACCAAAGACGACGATACGTGATTCTACCGCCTTATGCCTAGCTAAGGGCGTTAAACAATAGCGCTTGTTGGGAGGCAACCCAATGAATTTATATTTTTCTTTATGTTTGTTGCGTCCACACCATCATAATTCTGTTATGATTGTGTTTTTGTGTTTGAGCGAAGCAAAACCTTTATGATTAGTTTCGTGATGGTTGTTTGATCCTGCTGGAAAAGACAGAAACTTTTCGCTCATGAAATTATTTTTCATTTTTATTCGGAAAGAGATTTTGAGTTGATTCTTTTTGCTGCTGGTTGATATGCCTTTTTCCCAGACTCCCGTAATTTTTCAGAATATTTGAGGTAACAGAACTATACTAAGTATACAGATTGCTACAAACTGGTGTGTTTTTGACAGATTCTGTTTTTGTTGTGTTGGTTGCTTGTTTTTGATGAAACTATGGATAGTATCGGGGGGGGGGGGGGGGGTACTAGCCATGGAAAAGTGAGAATACAGTAATATAGCACCAATATAAATAGAAATCAAGATTGCTACACTACCTAAAGAGGTGGTAGTTTGTTTTCTTGTGCTAATGATTTCACGAGTTTCTGTTTAAGTTTTGTGTTGTGAAGTTTTCAAGTTTTGGGTGATGTTCTCGTGGACAAAGGGATAAAGAGTGGAAAGAGCTCAAGCTTGGGGATGCCCAAGGCATTCGAAGTCAAATTCAAGGACACCAAAAAGCCTAAGCTTGGGGATGCCCCGGGAAGGCATCCCCTCTTTCGTCTTCAATCCATCGGTAACATTACTTGGAGCTAAATTTTTATTCACCACATGATATGTGTTTTGCTTGGAGCATCTTGTATCGTAGGAGTATTTTCTTTTTGTTCTGTCGCAATCATCCTTGCTTTACACCTTTTGAGAGAGACATGCACTCATCGTGAATTTGCTAGAATACTCATTGTGCTTCACTTATATTTTTTGAGCTAGACAATTTTGCTCTATGTGCTTTAGTTAGATCTTTTAGAGCACGGCAGTGCGTAACTTGGTAGTTGGCTTGTGCTATGAAAGTAGTCCCAAAGGTGATAGGTACCCAAAGAGGATACAATAAAACTTCCATCTTCATGTGCATTGAGTAGAAAGAGAAGTTTGATTCCTCTCAATTAGTTTTGAGACGTGGATTTGGTAATATTAAGAGTTATGTTAGTAGGGTGTTGTGAATCTAGAAATACTTCTGTTGAAGTTAGTGATTCCCGTAACATGCACGTATGGTGAACCGCTATGTTAGGAAGTCGGAGCATAATTAATCTGTTGATTGTCATCCTTTGTGTTGCGGTCGGGATCGCGCGATGGTTAACACCTACCAACCCTTCCCCTAGGAGTATGCGTTTAGCACTTTGTTTTGATTACTAATAAAAACTTTCGCAACAAGTATGTGAGTTCTTCATGACTAATGTGAGTCCATGATATAGATGCACTTTCACCTTCCACCATTGCTAGCCTCTATAGTACCACGCAATTTTCGCCGGTGCACAAACCCACTATATGCCTTCCTCAAAACAGCCACCATACCTACCTACTATGGCATTTTCATAGCCATTCCGAGATATATTGCCATGCAACTCCCACCGTTCCGTCTCATGACTTGAGCCGTCACTCTCATATTGCCATTGCATGATCGTAATATAGCTAGCGAGATGTTTCAACGTCATACGCCAAGCTAGATCGTTGCACATCCCGGTACACTGCCGAAGGCATTTCCTATAGAGTCATCATCGTTCTAAGCTTTGAGCTATGAGTAAATAAAAGTGTGATGATCATCATTAATAGATCATTGTCCCATGTGAGGAAATAAAAAAGGCCAAAGCTGCCCACAAAAAAAGAGAGATATGGAAAGAGGCCAAAGATCCCAAACAAAAAAAAGAGAGAAAAAGAGAGAAGGGACAATGCTACTATCTCTTTCCACACTTGTGCTTCATAATAGCACCACGTTCTTCATGATTGAGAGCCTCTCGTTTTGTCACCACCATATGCTAGTGGGAATCTTCATTATATAACTTGGCTTGTATATTCCAATGATGGGCTTCCTCAAAATTGCCCTAGGTCTTCGTGAGCAAGCAAGTTGGATGCACACCCACTAGTTCTCCTTTTGAGCTTTCACATACTTATAGCTCTAGTGCATCCGTTGTATGGCAATCCCTACTCATTCACATTGATATCTATTAATGGGCATCTCTATAGTCCTTTGATATGCCGAGATAATGTGACCATCTCCTCCTTTTTGTCTCGCAACCTCCACCACACTCTATTCCACCATAGTGCTATATCCATGGCTCACGCTCATGTATTGCGTGAGAGTTGAAAAAGATTTGAGAAAGTAAGAGTGCGAAAACAATTACTTGGCCAATACCGGGGTTGTGCATGATTTAAATTAGTTGTGTGGGGATGATGGAGCATAACTAGACTATATGATTTTGTAGGGATAACTTTATTTGGCCTTGTTATTTCGAAAGTTCATGATTACCTTGCTAGTTTGCTTGAAGTATTATTGTTTTCATGTCAATAACAAACTATTGTTTTGAATCTTACGGATCTGAACATTCATGTCACATGAAAGAATTTACGAAGGGCAACTATGCTAGGTAGCATTTCACATCAAAAATTCAGTCTTTATCACTTCCCTACTTGAGGACGAGCGGGAGTTAAGCTTGCGGATGCTTGATACGTCTCCAATGTATCTATGATTTTTGATGGTTCCATGCTATTATCTTGTCGAACTTTGGATGTTTTGTATGCCTTTTATATCTTTTTTGGGACTAACTTCTTAGCTCAGTGCCAAGTGCCAGTTCCTGTTTTATCCGTGTTTTTGACCCCTTTCAGAGGAGAATTTTAAACGATGTCCAAACAGAATAAAACTTCCGAAAAGATTGTTTTTCTGAAACAGAAGATACGCAGGGGACGTGAGAACCAAGGTAGAGGCCACCAGGAGACTCCACAAGCCCCCTAGGCGCGGCCAGGGGGCCCCGCGCCTAGCAGGCTTGTGGGCCCCCTGTGGCTCGTCTGCCCAACCTCTTCCGCCTATAAATTCCCGAAAAATCCAAAATTGCGAAAGAGATCCACGAAAATACTTTTCCGCCGCCGCAAGCTTCTGTCTCCGCAAGATCCTATCTGGGGCACGTTCTTGTGCCCTGCCGGGGGGGGGGGGGGGGTTCGGATACAGAGGGTTTCTTCATCAACACCATGACCTCTCCGATGATACGTGAGTAGTTCACCATAGACCTTCGGGTCCATAGCTAGTAGCTAGATGGCTTCTTCTCTGTCTTGGATCTTCAATACAAAGTTCTCCATGATCTTCATGGAGATCTATCCGATGTAATCTTCTTTTGCGGCGTCTTAGTCGAGATCGATGAATTGTGGATTTATGATCAGATTACCTATGAATCTTATTTGAGTTTCTTCTGATCTCTTATATGCATGATTTCATATACTTGCAATTCTCTTTGAGTTGTGGGTTTTGTTTGGCCAACTTGATTTATGATTCTTGCAATGGGAGAAGTGCTTGGTTTTGGGTTCATACCATGCGGTGACCTCACCCAGTGACAAAAGGGGTAGGGAGGCACGCATCGTGTTGTTGCCATCAAGGGTAAAAAGATGAGGTTTACATCATTGGTTTTAGTTTATCCCTCTACATCATGTCATCTTGCTTAAGGCGTTACTCTGTTCGTCATGAACTCAATACACTAGATGCATGCTGGATAGCGGTCGATGTGTGGAGTAATAGTAGTAGATGCAGAAAGTATCGGTCTACTTGTCTCGGACGTGATGCCTATATGTATGATCATTGCCTTAGATATCGTCATGACTTTGCATGGTTCTATCAATTGCTCGATAGTAATTTGTTCACCCACCGTAATATTTGCTATTTTGAGAGAAGCCTCTAGTGAACACTATGACCCCCGGGTCTACTTCACATCATATTTTTAGCCTTACACTTTTACTTCGTTGCACTTTCCGCCTTCAGAGCTCACTTTGCAATCAATCTTGAAGGGATTGACAACCCCTTTATAGCATTGGGTGTAAGCTCGTTTGTGTTTGCGCAGGTACTCTAGACACTTGGCTTGATTCTCCTACTGCATTAATACCTTGGTTCTCAAAACTGAGGGAAATACTTACTGCCCCTGTGCCGCATCACCCTTTCCTCTTCAAGGGAAAACCAACGCAAGCTCAACAGGCAGCATTATGTTGTATTATCGAGTGGGCCCCGAGATACCTCTCCGTCACACGGACTGGCAAATCCCAGTCTTGATCCTTGCCAACCCAACAGACACCTTTGGAGATACCTGTAGAGCACCTTTATACTCACCCAGTAACGTTGTGACGTTTGATACACACAAGGTATTCCTCTGTTGTCCGGGAGTTGCATGATCTCATGGTCATCGGAAAAGATACATTGACATGCATAAAAATAGTAGTAATAAACTGACACGATCATATGCTATGTTTATAGTTTGGGTCTTGTCCATCACATCATTCTCCCAATGATGTGATCCCGTTATCAAGTGACAACACTTGTCTATGGTTAGGAAATCTTGACCATCTTTGATCAACGAGTTAGTCAAGTAGAGGCTCACTAGTGACAGTGTGTTGTCTATGTATCCACACATGTATTTGAGTTTCTAATCAATACAATTCCAACATGGATAATAAACGATTATCATGAATAAAGAAATATAATAAATACCAATTTATTATTGCCTCTAGGGCATATTGTATATTTAGAGAAATAGATGCCCATCTATCTCCAACTAGAGCTCTTCAGAATTGTATATTTAGAGGAATAGTCTGTAATACTGTAGCAACATAAGCATCTTTACGTTGTACAGTATTATAGAGAAATGGATACCGGGTAGCAAGCGGTGTCTCCCCTAACCATATATCCTCCCAGAATCTCATCGACTCTCCATTTATAGTGATGAACTTAGTTCTTTGGAAAAAAGCTGCCTTCGTCCTCATGAGGCCCTTTCAAAAAGGTGAATCATTGGGTCTCATGGAAACCTCGGCCAAGGTCTTAGTTTGTAAGTACTTATTACGCAGAATTTGTACCCGCATGCCTTCATCTTCAATAGATAATCTCAACAGCCAGTTACTGAGCAGACATTTGTTCTTAACCTCTAAATTCTCGATCCCAAGGCCACCCTGGTCTTTCGGCCTACAAATGATATCCCATCTAGTAAGACGATATTTTCTCTCAGTGTCCTTGCTCTGTCAAAAGAAACGAGTTCGACAAAAGTCCAACCTTTTTCGTACCCCGACAGGCACCTCAAAGAAGGACAAGAGGAACATCAACGTACTCGTCAAAACTGAGCTAATCAGTATTAGCCGACCTTCTTAAGACATGAGCTTACCCTTCCAGCAGCTTAGCTATTTTTCTGAATTGATACTCGATACACTTCCATTACTTATTAGTGAGCTTGCGGTGATGAATAGGTACTTCCGAGATACCTAAAAGGTAAAGTACCCAATTCACATCCAAACAGTTGTTTATAAGCATCTTGCTTGTCTTTGGTTATCCCGAAGCCGAACAATTCTCTTTTGTTAAAGTTTATATTCAAACCCGAGAACTTTACAAATAGGCATAAAACAAGCTTCATGTTTCTAGCTTTTTCCAAATCATGCCATGAATAGAATAGTGTCATCAGCGTATTGTAAAATGGACACTCCACCATCAATTAGATGTGGGACCAGTCCTGCTACTCGGCCCTCCTCTTTAGCTCTTCCTATCATAACCGCTAACATATCCGCTACAATGTTAAACATGATAGGAGACATTGGGTCACCCTGTCTTAGACCCTTATGGGTTTGGAAGTAGTGACCTATATCATCATTCACTTTAACTCCAATGCTACACTTCTGTACAAACTTCATAGAAACCCTTCATACGCAAGCCTTTCTATAGGAAAGTCCATTTAACTTTATCATACGCCTTCTCGAAATCCACTTTGAAGATAACCCCATCTAGTTTCTTCGAATGGATTTCATGCAATGTTTCATGGAGGACCACCACACCCTCTAGTATGTTTCGGCCTGACATGAAAGTTGTCTGAGTTGGTTGTGTTGGCAATATGCCCTAGAGCCAATAATAAATTAGTTATTATTATATTTCCTTGTTCATGATAATCGTTTATTATCCATACTAGAATTGTATTGACTGGAAACTCAAATACATGTGTGGATACATAGACAACACACTATCCCTAGTGAGCCTCTGATGGACTAGCTCATTGATCACAGATGGTCAAGGTTTCCTAACCATAGACATGAGATGTCGTTTGATAATGGGATCACATCATTAGGAGAATGATGTGATGGACAAGACCCAAACTATGGAAGTAGCATATGACCGTGTCAGTTTATTGGTACTATTTCTGCATGTCAAGTATTTGTTTCTGTGACCATGATATCATGGAACTCCCGGGCACCGGAGGAGTGCCTTGTGTGTACCAAACGTCACAACGTAACTGGGTGACTATAAAGGTGCTCTACAGGTATCTCCGAGGGTGTGTGTTGGGTTGGTATGAATCGAGACTGGGATTTGTCACTCCGTATGACAGAGAGGTACCTCTGGGCCCACTCGGTAATACAACATCACAAGAAGCTTGCAAGCAATGTGACTAAGGAGTTAGTCATGGGATCTTATATTACGGAACGAGTAAAGAGACCTGCTGGTAATGAGATTGAACTAGGTATAGAGATACCGACGATCAAATCTTGGGCAAGTAACATACCGATGGACAAAGGGAATAGTATACAGGATTAACTGAATCCTTGACATAGAGGTTCGACTGATAAAGATCTTCGTAGAATATGTAGGAGTTAATATGGGCATCTAGGTCCCGCTATTGGTTATTGACTGGAGAGTGTCTCGGTCATGTCTACATAGTTCTTGAAGCCGTAGGGTATGCACAATTAAGGTTCAGTGATGTTTCGGTATAGTTGAGTTATGTATGTTGGTGACCGAAAGTTGTTTGTAGTCCTGGATGAGATCCAGACGTCACGAGGAGTTCCAGAATGGTCCGGAGATGAAGATTGATATAAAGGAAAGAGGTATTCAGGTTCCGAAAAAGTTTCGGGCATTTCCGGTAGTGTACCGGGAGTGATGAATGGGTTCAGGGGGTTCACTGGGAGGGGCCAACCACCCTTGGGGGCCACATAGGCCTAAGATGTAGCGCACCAGCCCCTGGTGGGCTGGGCGGTCAGCCTCATGGGCCTATGCAACCGAAATAGTGGAGAATGGGAGGAGTTTGACTAGGAGGAGGAGTCCTCCTAGCGCCTCCACCAAACCCACTTGGAGGAGGACTACTCCTCTTGGGCGCAACCGGCCAACCCTAGGGGAAACCCTAGGGCGACATCCCTCCCCCTCCCTCCTATATATTGTGGAGGAAAGAGAGGGCAGCTACACCACAATGCAAGGCGCAATCCCCTCTCTCTTCCTCTAGTTCGTTCCTCCTCTAGATTGGTTTGGCAGTGCACGGCGAAGCCGTGTCAGATCAGCTCCACCAGCATCGCCGCCATGACGTTAGGCTGTCAAAGAACTCAGCTACCTCTCCGCCCCCTCTTCTTGGATCAAGAAGGCGGAGATCTTCATCGAGCAGTACGTGTGCTGAATGCGGATGTGTCGTCCGTTCAGCACTAGATCAGGATGGATTGTGATGAGATCGTGGGACAAATCATGATGAAATCGCAGGACGGACCGTGATGGGATCAAGGGACGGATTGCAATTTGGATCGCAAATATGTTCGACTACATCAACCACGTTATATACGCTTCCGCTTAGCGATCTACAAGGGTATGTGGATCCAATCTCTCCTCTCATAGATGGTTATCACATGGATAGATCTTGGTGAGCGTAGGAATTTTTTTGTTTCCCTTGCGACGTTCCCCAACAGTGGCATCATGAGCTAGGTCTACGCGTAGATGACATCTCGAGTAGAACAAAAAGGAGTTTATGGGCGTTGATACTCAGATTGCTTCCCTCCTTAGTCTTTTATTGATTCAACAGTATTGTTGGATGAAGAGGCCCGGACCAACCTTACTCATACGCTTACCAGAGACCGGTTCCACCGACTAACACGCAACATGTTGCATAAAGATGGCTGACACGTGTATGTCTCTCCTACTTTAGTTGAATCAGATTCGACAGAGGTGGTCCTTGGAGAAGGTTAAGTAGCAACTTGTGTATCACTGTTGTGGTTTTTGCGTAGATAAGAATAGTTCTTGCTAGATACCCATAGCAGCCATGTAAAACATGCAACAACAAATTAGAGGACGTCTAACTTGTTTTTGCAGGGTATGATGTGATAATATATGGCCAAGAACATGATGTTGTATATTTGATGTATGAGATGATCATGTTGTAATAGTTAAATATCGACTTGCATGTCGATGCTATGGCAACCTCTAGGAGCCATATGGTTATCTTTAATTTATTTTGGCGCTTGGTGATGCTTCGCTTTATTGCTAGTTCAGTAGCTTTAGTAGTAACATCATAGTTGGTGCGACAACCTCGATGGCAGCACAATGATGGAGATCATGATGTTGTGCCGGTGACGATGGAGATCATGCCGGTTCTTTGGAGATGGAGATCAAAAGCACAAGATCATGGCCATATCATGACACTTATGATTTGCATGTGATGTTAATCGTTTGTTATGCACCTTGTTTTGCATAGGATGACGGTAGCATTATAAGGTGACCCCTCACTAAAATTTCAAGATAATATTGTGTTCTCCCCGAGTGTGCATCATTGCGAAAGTTCGTCGTTTTGAGACACCACGTGATGATCGGGTGTGATAGACTCTACGTTCGCATACAACGTGGAAGACAGTTTTGCACACGCGGAGCACTCGGGTTAAACTTGACGAGCCTATCATGTACAGACATGGCCTCAGAACACAAGAGACTGAAAGGTCGAACATGAGTCATATAGTAGATATGATCGACATAGAGATGTTCATCATTGAAGCCAACTCATCTCACATGATGATCGAACTTGGGTTGGTGGATTTGGATCATGTACCACTCGAATGACCAGAGGGATGTCAATTTGAGTGGGAGTTCTTAACTAATATGATTAATTGAACTCATTATCATGAACATAAATCAAAATGTCTTTGGAAATTATGTTGTAGATGATTAGCTTACGCTGTAGCTCCCCTGTTTTTGATATGTTCCTAGGGAAAACTAAGTTGAAAGATGATAGTAGAAATTATGCGGACTAGGTCCATAAACTGAGGATTGTCCTCATTGCTGCGCAGAAGGCTTATGTCCTTAATGCACCACTCCATGAGATACCCCAAGCGTCGTGTGTAGATGTTGTGAACATCTGACACACACGTTTTCATGACTACGTGATAGTTCAGTGTGTGATGCTTTACGGCTTAGAATTGAGGCACCCAAATGTTTTGAATGCCACAGAACATATGCGTTGTTCCACGAGCTGAAATTAGGATTTCAGGCTCATGCCCATGTTGAGAGGTATGAGACCTCTGACAAGATTCTTTGCGTGCAAAGTAAGGGAGAAAAGCTCAATCGTTGAGCATGTGCTTAGATTGTCTCAGTGCTACAATCCGTTGAATCGAGTGGGAGTTGATCTTCCAGATAAGATAGTGATTGACATAGTTCTCCAAAGTCACTGCCACCAAGCTACCGAGCTTCGCGATGAACTATAGCATATCAGGGATGGAGATGATGATCTGTAGCGACCCAACTCAAAACGAGTCAAGCCTCTGTGTGTTCTGTGCCATCCCTGGAGTAGTATGCTGGCATACAAAGTACATCAATATATATAGGAAAGTGCAATCACATGTAAATAACGTAAATCTGATATATACCTCAAAATCTCATTGAAAACAGTCAATGGGTGTGGAGTGCCAATAAACACCAACGGCAGGTTGAGTGCAGACCGTAACCCTGAATCGTACTCTTACTCGTCCTAGAAAGTATCCGCAACATAAGACGTTGCAGCCGTGTAGGTCAGCATATTGAATATGCCGACAAGTCACAAAAGAGAGGGGGTGAAAATATCATCTATACTATATGCATATATGGCAGGTGGGGCTGCAATTTAAGTTTTGCGTAAAGCAAATTTTTCTTACAACAATAGAGAGGGTAAAAGAAAATTTTACTACATTGTTGGTTGTTAATGAGAAGGTTCCACCAACCATTTCTCATACCCAAGTTATCAATATTACCCACATCAATAAGTTAATGGTGTTGAGAATTCCTGATAGCTTCAGTTCCTTTGGCTCAAGTTGTCCATGACTGTGGACACGGCTAATCGATTAGGTTTTGAGTACTCTGCAGAGTTTTGCACACATTCCCACAAGATTTGATCGCTGATACGTCTCCGTCGTATCTACTTTTTTGAACTCTTTTGCCCTTGTTTTGGACTCTAATTTGCATGATTTGAATGGAACTAACCCGGACTAACACTGTTTTCAGCAGAATTGTCGTGGTGTTGTTTTTGCGCAGAAATAAAAGTTCTCGGAATGACCTAAAAATTTACGAAGAATCTTTCTAGAATTTATGAAAAATACTGGCGCAAGAATCAGCAGAGGGACTGGAGCCGTGAGCCCACAAGATCACCAGGCGCGGCCCCCTGGCCGCGCCTGCCAGGCTTGTGGAGACCACGTTGCTCCACCGCCTCCAATGTCAGTTATATTTAGTCCGTCTCGCTCGGAAAAAAATCAAGGAGAAGAGTTCATCGCATTTTACGATATGGAGGCGCCACCACCTCCTGTTCTTCATCTGGAGGGCAGATCTGGAGTCCGTTTTGGGCTCCGGAGAGGGGAAATCGTCGCCATCATCATCATCAACCTTCCTTCATTGCCAATTCCATGATGCTCTTCACCGTTCGTGAGTAATCTATTCGTAGGCTGGCTGGACGCTGATGGGTTGGATGGCATCTATCATGTAATCGAGTTAGTTTTGACGGGGATTGATCCCTAGTATCCACTATGTTTTGAGATTCATGTTGCTACTGCTTTTCCATGCTAAATGCTTGTCACTAGGGCCTGAGTGCCATGATTCCAGATCTGAACCTATTATGTTGTCGCCAATATATGTGTGTTTTAGATCCTATCTTGCAAGTTGTAGTCACCTACTATGTGTTATGACCCGGCAACCCCGGAGTGACAATAGCCGGAACCACTCCCGGAGATGACCATAGTATGAG
This sequence comes from Hordeum vulgare subsp. vulgare, assembly GCF_904849725.1. Taxonomy (NCBI): domain Eukaryota; kingdom Viridiplantae; phylum Streptophyta; class Magnoliopsida; order Poales; family Poaceae; genus Hordeum; species Hordeum vulgare. The sequence continues at coordinate 378,567,402 of NC_058520.1, read as the reverse complement.
GAGTTCATGTATCCCTAAGTGTTAATGCGTTGGTCCGGTTCTTTATTGAAAGGAGAACCTTAATATCCCGTAGTTTCCATTAGGACCCCGCCGCCACGGGAGGGATGGACAATAGATGTCATGCAAGTTCTTTTCGTAAGCACGTATGACTACATACAGAATACATGCCTACAATAGATTGACGAACTGGAGCTAGTTACTTATCTCTCCATGTTATAACTGTTACATGATGAATCACATCCGGCATAATCATCCATCGCCGATCCAATGCCTATGAGTTTTTCCTACTGGTCCTTGCTACGTTACTTTGTTGCTGCTACTGTCACCCTACTTTGCTACTGATACTTTGCTGCGGATACTAAATCTTTCAGGTGTGGTTGAATTGACAACTCAACTGCTAATACTTGAGAATATTCTTTCGCTTCCCCTTGAGTCGAATCAATAAATTTGGGTTGAATACTCTACCCTCGAAAACTGTTGCGATCCCCTATACTTGTGGGTTATCAAGACCTTTTTCTGGCGCCGTTGCCGGGGAAGCACAGCTATATTCTCTGAGTCACTTGGGATTTGCGTATGCTGGTCACTATGAAGAATCTGAGAGATCCAAGAACTAAAGTCTTGCCCTCAACTAGGACGGCAGGTAAGGAACTGCCATCTAGCTCTGCACTTGATTCACCTTCGGTTATGCGTAAGTTTGTGACACCACCTCCTGCTAGAAATCTTGATATGTCGCCTGTGCTTGATGATGCTACTTCTGCTGCCCATGATGCTTATGATGATGCTATGATTGATACTGCTTTGCCTGATGATGCTATGCCTGATACTGCCTTGCCACTAGGTGCATTCCTTGATGCACACATTGCTAGAGTTGCTGCTAGATGTGATGATACTTCTGAAACTGCTGATACTATTGAAGTAGAACCTGCTATTTTGCCTGCTAGAACTAGCTCTCCTAGATATGAATTGTCTGATATGCCTGAGCGTTATGTTATGGAGGGAGAGATAGCTGAGCACTTTCTTGCTTGTAAGTATAGCTATGATGTTGAGAAATTACTGCTCAAGTGGAAAGAAAAATCTCTGAACGCTAGGATGAAATACGACCCGAAGTTTGCTACTTCACCTATCTTTGTGACCGATAAGGATTATGAATTCTCTGTCGACCCTGAATTAATCACTCTGGTCGAATCTGATCCTTTTCATGGTTATGAGTCTGAAACGGTTGTAGCCCATCTTACCAAACTGCACGATATAGCCACCCTATTCACGAGTGAGGAAAAGATCCGCCACTACTATATCCTCAAGCTGTTTCCTTTCTCGCTAAAGGATGATGCTAAGACCTGGTTCACTTCTCTTGCTCCTCGTTGTGTGTGTAGCCCCCGGGATATGCTCTACTACTTCTCTGAAAAATATTTCCCTTCCCATAAGAAGCAAGCTGCCTTGCAGGAAATATACAACTTTGCACAAGTTGAAGAAGAGGGTCTCCCACAAGCTAGGGGGAGGCTCGTCCAGCTATTGAATGCTTTGCCTGATCACCCTCTTGTGAAGAATGAAATACTTGATATCTTCTATAATGGACTTACCGATGCTTCTAAAGACCACCTAGATAGTTGCGCTAGTTGTGTTTTTAGGGAACGAATTGTAGAACACGCTGAGATCCTATTGAATAACATCTTGTGCAATGAGAATGCTTGGACTATACCCGAACCACCACCTAAGCCAACTCCGAAGAAAAGAGGTATTCTATTCCTCAGTCCTGAAGATATGCAAGAAGCTAAGAAATCTATGCGAGAGAAAGGCATTAAATCTGAAGATGTCAAAAATCTACCACCTATCGAAGAGATCCATGGTCTTGATAACCCGATACAGGTAGTAGAAGTAAATTCTCTGTGTAGGTTTCATGAAAGTGATATTACTTTTGATAAACCTGCTAGCTTATGCTTGGATGAATTTGATAACTTTGTTGCCAAACAACAAAGTTTCAATGATTATGTTAGCAGACAACTGGAACAGAATGCTCGTATGCTTAGTCATTAAGTGCTTGTGTGGACAAAAACGTCAATGATCTTAAGCTTCTGAGTAAACATGCCTCTATGGTTACTACTCAGGTAGAACAAGTACTTAAAGCTCAAAATGACTTGCTCAATGAGTTGAATGACAATTCTGTCAGAGTCGTCACTAGAGGCGGTAGAATGACCTAGGAACCTTTATATCCTGAGAGTCATCCTAAGAGAATTGAACAAGAATCTCAAGGAGTTAGCACTGATGCACCTTGTCATCCTAGGAAGAAGAAGAGAGATGATAGGTACCTGCACGCTAGCAACCCTGTTGCTGCTACACGTGGGAGTCCAAACGATGTCTCTGTCTCTGATGCTGAAACACAATCTTGTGATGAACATGAGCCTAATGATAATATCAATAGTGATGTTCATGATGATGCTCAACCTAGCAATGATAAGGATGTGGAGATTGAACCAGTTGATCTTGATAACCCACGGCCTAAGAATAAGAGATACGATAAGAATGACTTTACTACTAGGAAGCATGGTAAAGAAAGGGAACCATGGGTTCATAAACCCATGCCCTTTCCTCCCAAACCATGCAAGAAAAAAGATGATGAGGATTTTGAGCGCTTTGTTGAAATGATCAGACCTGTCTTTCTGCAAATGTGTTTGACAAATATGCTCAAAATGTCTCTGTATGCTAAGTACATGAAGGATATTGTGACTAATAAGAGGAGGATACATGAGGTTGATATTTCCACCATGCTCGCTAATTATACCTTCAAGGGTGGAACTCCTAAGAAACTAGGTGATCCCGGTGTGCCCACCATACCTTGCTCCATTAAAGGCAACTATGTTAGAACTGCGTTATACGATCTTGGAGCTGGTGTTAGTGTTATGCCTCTCTCTCTTTATCATAGACTTGAACTGGATAAGTTGACACCCACTGAAATCTCTCTGCAAATGGCCGACAAATCAACTGCTTTCCCTATCGGCATTTGCGAGGATGTGCCTATTGTGGTTGCTAACTTACTATCTTAACGGACTTTGTTATTCTGGATATTCCCGAGGACGATGCCATGGTGGTCATCCTCGGAAGACCCTTTTTAAACACTGCAAGGCTGTTATAGATTGCAACAAAGGCAATGTCACTTTCCATGTCAACGGTAATGAGCATACGGTGCACTTTCCGAAGAAACAATATTGAGTACATTGCATCAATGCTATCGAAAAAACTTCATCGATCCTTATTGGGAGCTTTGAATGCCCTATTCCACCTGTTAAGATGAAGTATGATTTGCTTATTGGGGAGATTCACATCCCCATTGAGGTAACCTAGTGACTATTCAAAAATTCTCCGTTCTCTTTTGCGATTCGAAAACGTTTGTCAAAGAGACTTGATCAACCTCATTGACGAATTTCTTTCGATGACCATGAGATGGATGAATCGAGGAGTCACAAACCTCTGTTCCAAGCTTTCACCTTCGGTTGCTTAGAAGAAAAATGATAGGTTTAGTTTAGTTTTCCCTATTTTCTGCTTTAGCGTCCAGTGGAAAAGTACCCCAAAAATAAAAGTTCTCCGTACGTCCTGAAAATCAAGTTTGATTTTTTCTAGAATTTATGAAAAATACTGGGACGAAGAGCTAGTGTGGGGGCTGCACCAGTGGGCCACAAGCCCTGGGGGCGCGGGCACCCCCCTGGCCGTGCCTACCTGGCTTGTGGGGCCCGTGTGCACCCCCTCCACTCATTCTAGCTCCCATCTGCTTCTCCTACCTCCAGAAAAAATCGTTTCGCAGCTCAAACCCGTGTTCTTGCTCTTCTTGCTGGGATTTTCGATCTCCTTGTGCAAAGCACCATTCTTCGAACTGTTTTGGGGAAATTGCTCCTTGGTAAGTGACTCCTCCATTGGTCCAATTAGTTTTTGCTCTAGTGCCTTATACTCCGCATATTTTTGCTGCCTTGGTGACCCTGTTCTTGAGCTTTGCATGCTAATTTTTGCTGCTCCCAAGTAGTTTTGATGCGTAATATGGCCTCTAGGCACTTGTTGGAGTAGTTGCTATGAGTTTTATTGAACCTTGTTCACTTTTTCTTGGAGTCACTAAAAATTTCAGAAATTTTCAGAGATAGAAAATGGAAAAGATGAGGAGGTTCTTAAGAGGCTCTTCAATCCGTGACCCCAAGGATGATGGAAGTGAGAAGAAGCCCAAGTATCCGGTCCCTCGAGTTGCAGAAGTTCGAGCGTGCGAATGGCCAAGCGATGTGTTCTTACACGCCGACGGACTTTTCGAGGACTTTTATCACTTGGTGGAGAACGCAGGCCTTACCGCCTTCGTTGAAGATAAGTGTCTGCAATACTTCCTCCTCACTAATATCTTCGTACAAAGCTTTAACTTTTATCCAAGGAAGAATCCTCCTATGGTTGAGTTCAAATTATATGATATCCCCCAGCGCATGTCACTCCAGGATTTTTGCAATGTTTGCAAATTGCCTTTTGTTGGGGATATTCATGAACCTCGTCCACGAGACTTGGAGGCTTTCATTGATACAATTGCTGTAGGAGAGGAGAGAGGAGTGTCTTGCGCTAGAGCTGCTAGCATTCATTTTCCCGTGCTTCGGTACTTCTCACTATTCGTGGGAAAATTTTGATCGGCCGTGGGAAAGCTGGGTCCCTTAGCTCCCCAGATCTTGCGGTCTTGCGCGAAGCCCTTTATAATGATAAAACTTATAGCTTGGGCGCTATAGTAGCTCAACGGTTTAACATGAACCGTTCTAAAGGTGTTGTCTATGGAGGTATCTATGCTACCCGTCTTGCCAGACACTTTGAGATACCTATTAGACTGGACGAGGAAGAAGAGATCCTTCTTCCTGAGAGATATCTAGATTATGATAGCATGGTTCGCCATGACTTTCTTGATAGAGATATAAATAGAAGGATGATTTATAACCTGGTATTTAGTCAGGGTACTCGTGAGAGTATTACTTTGCCTGCTCCTTCTTTGTTCAATCTTCATGCAGGCAGGTACATTATTATGCCCTTGGACATCTATGCATATTGGGGCTTAGCCCAACCACAGGTGCCCGTGCCCGAGCCACCAGTCGAGTACCAGACGCAAGTTTATCAGTGGGAGCCAGAGGAGCTCACACAGCAGTGGCACCCTCAGTACACTCCGGAGTACCCCGGAGCTGGTTATTTCCCTCCTTGGGAGTAGACCAACTTAGGCCAAAAGCCTAAGCTTGGGGGTGTACGTGTTTCTCACTGACTTTACATTCTTGCTTATGCATTCACTTTGTTCGTCGGTGTTCACACTTTGCCACTGTATCATCCATACTAGTTTATTTTCTTTTTCTCGTTTTCTTTTTGTGTGTATGTCTAGTTTGAGAATACCCAAAAATATTTTCTTTTTCTTCTTTTGCCTGTTGGGAGCTTTCCCGTGTAGATAGTTTTCTTTTTTATTTGGGTCAAGGTAGAAGATAATGGTTACAATGTTTAGTAGCTCTCGCATGCATACCTGTTTAGCTGTGAAAGAGCCATATTACTTTGTCTTCTCCTTTGTGTTTGCCTGCAGATTCCAGCTTTAGTCCAATTCAAGAGCACTCCTATTATTGTTCACATCATTCGGTCGTGCAAGTGAAAGGCAATAATGACGATATATGATGAAGTGACTGAGCCTGGAAAAGCTGGTATGAACTCGATCTATTTTGTTTTTGTAAATTTGACTAGCCCACTGTTTCTAGTTCAGCTTTGTTGTGAGATAAACATGTTTGCAATGACAACTTAGAGATCATAGTTTCTGATGCCATGCTTAATTAGCTAGGAGCTTATAATGGTTTGTCTTGGTTGCCCACAATTTTGAGATGACTATGATGTAGTATGATAGGATGGTATCCTCCTTTGAATGATTCAAGTGGCTTGACTTGGCGCATGTTCACGCATGTAGTTGAAACAAAATCAACATAGCCTCTATGATATTCATGTTCATGGTGATTTATGTCCTACTCATGCTTGCACTCAATGTTAGTGAATCTCAATGCATTTTGATGACTCTTGTCGCTCTCTAGTTGGTCGCTTCCCAGTCTTTTGCTAGCCTTCACTTGTACTAAGCGGGAATACTGCTTGTGCATCCACTTCCATAAACCCAAAGTTGTTCCATATGAGTCCACCATACCTACCTATATGCGGTATCTACCCGCCGTTCCAAGTAAATTTGCATGTGCCACTCTCTAAATCTTCAAGAAATAAGTTGTTTTGCATGCCCAAACCGCTCATGTGGTGACAGGGGGCTATCAGTATCTTCCATGCTAGGCGTGTTATCCTCGATATGTGTTTATTCACTATCATTCACGAGAAAGGGGCCGGTAATTGGAATTCCCAGTTCCATGCTCAAATCGAAAAGATAATTGCAAACAAAACTCCCCCTGGATTGATGTCGGTATGGACGCTACCCGAGGATTCGGCTAGCCGTGGAGTGTGATTGATTGGTGGTGGGGGAGTCAAAACTTTACTTTTCTGTTTGGGAACCGCCTATAGCATGTGTAGCGTGGAAGATGGTGAGAACTCTTGGTCATTGCGTTGACAATGAAAGCATGCCACCCAAAATTATTATCTCCGTTTTCAAAGCTTGAGCTCTGGCACCTCTGCAAATCAATGCTTCCCTCTGCGAAGGGCCTTTCTATTTATGTTCCTGTTGTGTCATCCTCCTCTTATAAAAGCACCAATTAGAGAGCACCTATGTCATTTTTATGCTTTGCTTTTAACTGTGTTGAGTATGACTGTGACTGGATCTTCTTTGCCATGAATTACAATGTTTAGTCAGCCCTTGGTCTTTGAAGGTGCTCTGCATTTATGTTTTACGGTCTCAGAAAGAGCTAGCGAGATACCATCTGTTCGTACTGCTTCATGATTGTTTTGATTAAAGTGTTGACGTTTGAGACTTATTATTATTTGCTCGCTAGTTGATTATGCCATTGATATGAGTTTACCGTGAGACCTAGATGTCATTTGCTTATGTGGTTTGCTTGTGATCTTGCTGAAACTCTGGATATGAGCTAGACATAGTTGCAAAAACAAGATCAAATAGAGTTCGTCAAAGTTTTTCTTTTGTCTCTTTCAGTTTGTCAACTAAATTGCTTGAGGACAAGCAAGGCTTTAAGCTTGGGGGAGTTGATACGTCTCCGTCGTATCTACTTTTCCGAACTCTTTGCCCTTGTTTTGGACTCTAATTTGCATGATTTGAATGGAACTAACCCGGACTAACGTTTTTTTAAGAAGAATTGCCATGGTGTTGTTTTTTCGCAGAAATAAAAGTTCTCAGAATGACCTGAAAATTTACGAAGAATTTTTCTGGAATTTATGAAAAATACTATCGCAAGAATCAGCAGAGGGAGTGGAGCCGTGAACCCACAAGCCCACCAGGCGCGGGCCCCCCTGGACGCGCTTGGCAGGCTTGTGGAGCCCATGTTGCTCCACCGCCTCCAATCTCAGCTCTATTTAGTCCGTCTCGCCCGAAAAAAATCGAGGTGAAGAGTTCATCGCGTTTTACGATACAGAGGCACCGTCACCTCCTGTTCTTCATCTGGAGGGCAGATCTGGAGTCTGTTTTGGGCTCCGGAGAGGGGAAATCTTCGCCATCGTCATCATCAACCTTCCGTCATCGCCAATTCCATGATGCTCTTCATCGTTCGTGAGTAATCTATTCGTAGGCTTGCTGGATGGTGATGGGTTGGATGAGATCTATCATGTAATTGAGTTAGTTTTGACGGGGATTGATCCCTAGTATTGTTGGGGAACGTCGCATGAGAAACAAAAAAATTCATACGCGAACGAGGACCTATAATGGTGATGTCCATCTACGAGAGGAGATTTGGATCTACCTACACTTGTAGATCGCACAGCAGGAAGCGCTAAGAAACGCGGTTGATGTAGTGGAACGTCTTCACGTCCCTCGAACCACCCCACGAACCGTCCCACGAACCGTCCCGCGATCCGTCCCACGATCCGTCCCGCGATGCGTCCCACGAACCGTCTCGCAATCCGTTGCACGAACCGTCTTGCGATCCGTCTCATGATCGTTCCGATCTAGTGCCGAACGGACGACACATCCGCATTCAGCACATGTATAGCTAGATGACGATCTCCACCTTCTTGATCCAGCAAGAGGGGGCGGAGAGGTAGCAGAGTTCTCCGGCAGCATGACGACATGTTGGTGGTGGTGGTGATCTACTCCGGCAGGGCTTCGCCTAAGCTCCGCAGAAATACGATCTAGAGGAAAAACTGCGTGGTATAGGGTCGAGCAGCACGTGGCAAAGTTGTGTCTCAAAAGCCCTCAATACCTCTAGTATATATAGGAGGGAGGGAGGGGAGGAGGCAGCCTCAAACCCTCAAGGTTTGGCTGAAATTGAAGGTGCAGGAGTCCTACTCCAATCCTACTTGGAGTAGGATTCCACCTTCCCACTTGGAAACTCTTTCCACCTTGTGTTTTTTACTTCTCAAACCTTATGGGCCTTAGTGGGAACTTATTCCAGCCTACTAGGGGCTGGTTTATCTCTTCCCATAGACCATGAGACCCCTTGGGGCGTTACAACCCTCCCGACGGTCCCTGGCACTCCCGGTACACTACCGATGAGCCCGAAACTTTTCCGGTGACCAAAACAGGACTTCCTATATATCAATCTTTACCCCCGGACCATTCGGGAGCTCCTCGTGACGTCCTAGATCTCATATGGGACTCCGAACAACTTTTGGTTACCAACACCTATAACTCAACTATACCGAAACGTCACCGAACCTTAAGTGTGCAGACCCTGCGGGTTCGAGAACTATGTAGACATGACCCGAGAGACTCCTCGGTCAATATCCAATAGCGGGACCTGGATGCCCATATTGTATCCTACATATTCTTCGAAGATCTTATCGGTTGAACCTCATTGCCAAGGATTCATATAATCCTGTATGTCATTCCCTTTGTCCTTCGGTATGTTACTTGCCCGAGATTCGATCGTCGGTATCCGCATACCTATTTCAATCTCGTTTACCGGCAAGTCTCTTTACTCGTTCCGTAATATAAGATCCCGTGACATACACTAAGTCACATTGCTTTCAAGGCTTGTGTGTGATGTTGTATTACCGAGTGGACCCCGAGATACCTCTCCGTCACACGGAGTGACAAATCCCAGTCTTGATCCATACTAACTCAACGGACACCTTCGGAGATACCCGTAGAGCATCTTTATAGTCAGCCAGTTACGTTGTGACATTTGATACACACAAGGAATTCCTCCGGTGCCAGTGAGTTATATGATCTCATGGTCATAGGAATAAATACTTGACATGCAGAAAAACAGTAGCAACAAAATGACACGATCAACATGCTACGTTCATTAGTTTGGGTCTAGTCCATCACATGATTCTCCTAATGATGTGATCCCGTTATCAAGTGAAAACACTTGCCTATGGTCAGGAAACCTTGACCATCTTTGATCAATGAGCTAGTCAACTAGAGGCTTACTAGGGACAGTGTTTTTTCTATGTATCCACGCAAGTATTGTGTTTCCAATCAATACAATTATAGCATGGATAATAAACGATTATCATGAACAAAGAAATATAATAATAACTAATTTATTATTGCCTCTAGGGCATATTTCCAACAGTCTTCCACTTGCACTAGAGTCAATAATCTAGTTCACATCACCATGTGATTTCAACGAATCCAACACCCATATAGTTCTGGGGTCTGATCACCTCTTGCTAGTGAGAGAGGTTTTAGTCAACAGTTCTGAAACTTTCAGATCCATGTGTTCTTTACAAATCTTTATGTCATCTTATAGATGCTGCTACTACGTGCTATTCGGAAATACTCCAAATATCTACTCTATTATACGAATCCGTTTCACTACTCATAGTTATTCGGATTAGTGTCAAAGCTTGCATTGACGTAACCCTTTACGACGAACTCTTTAACCACCTCCATAATCGAGAAAAATTCCTTAGTCCATTTAGTTACTAAGGATAACTTTGACCGTTGATCAGTGATTCAATCCTGGATCACTCTGTGTACCTCTTAACAGACTTGCTGCAAGGCACACATCAGGTGCGGTACTCAGCATGGCATACTTTAGAGTCTACGTCTAAGGCATAGAAGACGACCTTCGTCTATTCTCTTTATTCTGCCGTGGTCGGGTTTTGAGACTTACTCAAATTCACACCTTACAACACAGTCAAGAACTCCTTCTTTGCTGATCTATTTTGAACTCCTTCAAAAACTTGTCAAGGCATGAATCTTGTTGAAACTTCTATTAAGCGTTTCGATCTATCTCCATAGATCTTGATGCTCAACGTTCAAGTAGCTCAATCCATGCATTCCTTTGAAAAACTCCTTTCAAACACCCTTTTATGCTTCACAGATATTCTACATTACTTCTGATCAACAATATGTCAACCACATATACTTATCGGAAATTCTATAGTGCTCCCACTCACTTCTTTGGAAATACAAGTTTCTCATAAACCTTGTATAAACCCAAAAGCTTTGATCAACTCATAAAAGCATATATTCCAATTCCGAGATGCTTGCACCAGTCCATAGAAGGATCGCTGGAGCTTGCATACTTGTTCGCATCCTTAGGATTGACAAAACTTTCCGGTTGTATCACATACAACCTTTCCGTTGAGGAAAACAATGTTTTGACATCCTATGTGCAATATTTAATAAGAATGCAACAACTGCTAACATAATTCCAACAGACCTTTTGCATCTCTATGAGTGAGAAAGTCTCATCACAATCAACTTCTTGAACTTGTCGGAAAACATCCTTGCGACAATTCGAGCTTTTCTTAATGGTGACGATTCACCATCATCGTTTGTCTTCCTTATAAAGATCCATCTTTACTTAATAGTCCTACGACCATTAAGTAGTTTTTCCAAAGGCTATACTTTGTTCTCACATATGGATTCTCTCTCGGATTTCATGGCCTCCAGCCATTTGTCGGAATCCGGGCCCACCATTGCTTCTCCATAACTCGTAGGTTCATTGTTGTTCATCAACATTACCTCCAAGACAGGGTTACCGTACCACTCTGTAGTAGTATGCGACCTTGTCGATCTATGAGGTTTGTTGTAACTTGATCCAATGCTTAATGATCACCATCATCAGCTTCCACTTCAATTGGTGTAGGCGCCACAGGAACAACTTCATGCGCCCTCCTACACACTGGTTGAAGTGATGGTTCAATAACCTCATCAAGTTCTACCACCCTCCCACTCAATTCTTTCGAGAGAAACCTTTCCTCGAGAAAGGACCCGTTTTCTAGAAACAAACACTTTGCTTCCGGATCTGAGATAGGAGATGCACCCAACTGTTTTGGATATCCTATGAAGATGCAATTATTCGCTTTGGCTTCGAGCTTATCAGACTGAAACTTTTTCACATAAGTGTCGCAACCCCAACCTTTCAAGAAACGACAACTTAGATTTCTCTAAACCTCAGTCTATACTGTGTCATCTCAACGGAATTACGCGGTGCCCTATTTAAAGTGAATGCGGTTGTCTCTAATGCATAACCCATAAATGATAGTGATAATTCGATAAGAGACATCATAGTATGCACCATATCAAATAGGTCACGGCTATGACACCATCACACCATGGTGTTCTTGGTGGCATGAATTGCGACACAACTTCCACATCGTCTTAACTGTGTACCAAAACTCGCAACTCACAAATTCATCTCTATGATCATATCATAGATAGTTTATACTCTTGTTACGATGAACTTCACTCTGAAACAGAATTGAACCTTTTCAATATTTCAGACTCATGATTCATTAAGTAAATACTCCTGTATCTACTCAAATCGTCATTGAAGTAAGAACACAATGATATCCACTGCGTGCCTCAGCACCCATTGGACTGCATACATCAAAATGTATTACTTCCAACAAGTTACTATCTTGTTTCATCTCAATGAAAACAAGGCCTTGCTCATGTGGTATGATTTGCATGTCACAAGTGATTCAAAATCAAGTGAGTATAAAGATCCATCAGCATGGAGCCTCTTCATGCAATTTATACCAACATGACTCGAGCGGCAGTGCCACAAGTAAGTGGTACTATCATCATTACCTTGTATCTTTTGGCACCAATATGATGAACATGTGTAACACTACGATCGAGATTCAATAAACCATTGAAGGTGATTATTCAAGCAAATATAGTAACCATTATTCTCTTTAAATGAATAATCGTATTGAAATAAACACGATCCAATCATGTTCATGCTTAACGCAAACATCAAATAACAATTATTTAGGTTTAACACCAATCCCGATGGTAGAGGGAGCATGCGACATTTGATCATATCAACCTTGGAAACACTTCCAACACGTATCGTCACCTCGCCTTTAGCTAGTCTCCGTTTATTTCGTAGCTTTTATTTCGAGTTACTAATCACTTCGTAAACGAACCAGTATCCAATACCCTCGTGCTACTAGGAGTACTAGTAAAGTACACATCAATATCATGTATATCAAATATACTTCTGTCGACTTAGCCAGCCTTCTTAACTACCAAGCACCTAGGGTAGCTCCGCCTCAGTGATCGTTCCCCTCATAACAGAAGCACTTAGTCTCGGGTTTGGGTTTAATCTTGGGTCTCTTCATTGGTGCAGCAAATGTTTTGCCGTTTCATGAAGTATCCCTTCTAGCCCTTGCCTTTCTTGAAACTTAGTGGTTTTACTAACCATCAACTATTGATGCTCCTTCTTGATTTCTACTTTCGCAGTGTCAAACATCGCGAATCGCTCAAGGATCATTGTATCTATCCTTGATATGTGATAGTTCATCACGAAGCTCTCACAGCTTGGTGGCAGTGACTTTGGAGAACCATCACTATCTCATCTGGAAGATTAACTCCCACTTGATTCAAGAGATTGTTGTACTTAGACAATCTGAGCACACGCTCAACGATTGAGCTTTTCTCCTTTTACTTCGTGGACAAAGAATCTTGTCGGAGGTCTCATACCTCTTAACAAGGGCACAAGCATGAAATCACAATTTCATCTCTTTAGAACATCTCTTATGTTCCGTGACATTTCAAAACGTCTTCGGTGCCTTGCTTCTAAGCCATTAAGTATTTTGCACTGAACTATCGCGTAGTCATCAGAAACGTGTATGTCGGATGTTCACAACATCCACAGACGACGCTCGAGGTGCAGCACACTAAGTGGTGCATTAAGGACAAAAGCCTTCTGCGCAGCAACGAGGACAATCCTAAGTTTTACAGACTCAGTCCGCAAAATTGCTACTATCAACTTTCATTTAAATTTTCTCTAGGAACATATAAAAATTGTAGAGCTATAGCGCAAGCTACATCGTAATTCGCAAACACCATTAGACTACGTTCATGATAATTAGTTCAAGTAATCATATTACTTAAGAACTCCCACTCAAAAAGTACATCTCTCTAGTCATTCGAGTGGTACATGATCCAAATCCACTATCTCAAGTCCGATCATCACGTGAGTCGAGAATAGTTTCAGTGGTAAGAATCTCTATGCTAATCATATCAACTATACGATTCATGCTCGACGTTTCGGTCTCTTGTGTTCCGAGGCCATGTCTGCACATGCTAGGCTCGTCAAGTTTAACCCGAGTGTTCGGCGTGTGCAACTGTTTTGCACCCGTTGTATATGAACGCTGAGTCTATCACACCCGATCATCACGTGGTGTCTCAAAACGACGAACTGTCGCAACGGTGCATAGTCGGGAGAACACAATTTTGTCTTGAAATTTTAGTGAGAGATCACCTCATAATGCTACCATCATTCTAAGAAAGATAAGGTGCATAAAGGATTAACATCACATGCAATTCATAAGTGACATGATATTGCCATCATTAAGTACTCCTTGATCTCCATCAGCAAAGCACCGGTATGATCTTCTTGTCACCGGCGCCACACCATGATCCCTATCATCATGATCTCCATCATCGTGCCCGATCGAGGTTGTCGTTTATGCTATGCTATTACTACTAAAGCTACGTCCTAGCAATATAGTAAACGCATCTGCAAACACAAACGTTAGTTTAAAGACAACCCTATGGCTCCTGCCGGTTGCCGTAGCATCGACGTGCAAGTTGATATTAACTATTACAACATGATCATCTCATACATCCAATATATCACATCACGTCGTTGGCCATATCACATCACAAGCATACCCTGCAAAAACAACTTAGACGTCCTCTAATTGTTGTTGCATGTTTTACGTGGTTGCCATGGGTATCTAGTAGGATCGCATCTTACTTACGCAAACATCACAACGGAGATGAATGAGTTGCTATTTAACCTTTCTCCAAGGACCTCCTTGGTCAAATCCGATTCAACTAAATTTGGAGAAATTGACACTCGCCAGTCATCTTTGAGCAACGGGGTTGCTCGTAGCGATGAAACCATTCTCTCGTAAGCATACGAGTAATGTCGGTCCGAGCCGCTTCGATCCAACAATACCGCGGAATCAAGAAAAGACTAAGGAGGGCAGCAAATCACACATCACCGCCCACAAAAACTTGTGTTCTACTCGAGATAACATCTACACATGAACCTAGCTCATCATGCCACTGCTGGGGAACGTCGCATGGGAAACAAAAAATTTCCTACGTGCACGAAGACCTATCATGGTTATGTCCATCTACGAGAGGAGATTTCGATCTACGTACCCTTGTAGATCGCACAGCAGGAAGCGTTAAGAAATGCGGTTGATGTAGTGGAACGTCTTCACGTCCCTCGAACCGCCCCACGAACCGTCCCATGAACCGTCCTGCGATCCGTCCCACGAACCATCTCGCGATCCGTTGCACGAACCGTCTTGCGATCCGTCTCATGATCCGTTCCGATCTAGTGCCGAACAGACGGCACCTCCGCGTTTAGCACACATACAGCTCGATGACGATCTCCACCTTCTTGATCTAGCAAGAGGGGGCGGAGAGGTAGAAGAGTTCTCTGGCAGCGTGACGACGCGCCGGTGGTGGTGATGATCTACTCCGGCAGGGCTTCACCTAAGCTCCGCAGAAATACGATCTAGAGGAAAAACTGCGTGGTATAGGGTCGAGCAGCACGTGGCAAAGTTGTGTCTCAAAAACCCTCAATACCTCTAGTATATATAGGAGGGAGGGAGGGGAGGAGGCAGCCTCAAACCCTCAAGGTTTGGCCGAAATTGGAGGTGGAGGAGTCCTACTCCAATCCTACTTGGAGTAGGATTCCACCTTCCCACTTGGAAACTCTTTCCACCTTGTGTTTTTTCCTTCTCAACCCTTATGGGCCTTAGTGGGAACTTATTCCAGCCTACTAGGGGCTGGTTTATCTCTTCCCATAGCCCATGAGACCCCTTGGGGCGTTACACCCCTCCCGATGGTCCCCGGCACCCCTCCCGACACACCCGGTACATTACCGATGAGCCCGAAACTTTTCCGGTGACCAAAACAGGACTTCCTATATATCAATATTTACCTCTGGAACATTCCGGAGCTCCTCGTGATGTCCTGGATCTCATATTGGACTCCGAACAACTTTCGGTTACCAACACCTATAACTCAACTATACCGAAACGTCACCGAACCTTAAGTGTGCAGACCCTGCGGGTTCGAGAACTATGTAGGCATGACCCGAGACACTCCTCGGTCAATATCAAATATTAGGACCTGGATGCCCATATTGGATCCTACATACTCTCCGAAGATCTTATCGGTTGAACCTCAGTGCCAAGGATTCATATAATCCCGTATGTCATTTCCTTTGTCCTTCGGTATGTTACTTGCCCGAGATTCGATCGTCGGTATCCGCATACCTATTTCAATCTCGTTTACCGGCAAATATTTTTACTCGTTCCGTAATACAAGATCCAGTGACATACACTAAGTCACATTGCTTGCAAGGCTTGTGTGCGATGTTGTATTACCGAGTGGGCCCCAAGATACCTCTCCGTCACACGGAGTGACAAATCCCAGTCTTGATCCATACTAACTCAACGGACACCTTTGGAGATACCTGTAGAGCATCTTTATAGTCACCCAGTTACGTTGTGACGTTTGATACACACAAGGCATTCCTCCGGTGCCACTGAGTTATATGATCTCATGGTCATAGGAATAAATACTTGACACGCAGAAAAACAGTAGCAACAAAATGACACGATCAACATGCTACGTTCATTAGTTTGGGTCTAGTCCATCACATGATTCTCCTAATGATATGATCCCATTATCAAATGACAACACTTTCCTATGGTCAGGAAACCTTGACCATCTTTGATCAACGAGCTAGTCAACTAGAGGCTTACTAGGGAAAGTGTTTTGTCTATGTATCCACACAAGTATTGTGTTTCCAATCAATACAATTATAGCATTGATAATAAACGATTATCATGAACAAAGAAATATAATAATAACTAATTTATTATTGCTTCTAGGGCATATTTCCAACAAGTATCCACTATGTTCGGAGATTGATGTTGCTACTACTTTGCCATGCTTAATGCTTGTCACTAGGGCCCGAGTGCCATGATTTCAGATCTGAACCTATTATGTTGTCGCCAATATATGTGTGTTTTAGATCCTATCTTGCAAGTTGTAGTCATCTACTATGTGTTATGACCCCGGCAACCGTGGAGTGACAATAGCCGGAACCACTCCCGAAGATGACCATAGTATGAGGAGTTCATGTATTCACCAAGTGTTAATGCGTTGGTCCAGTTCTTTATTAAAAGGAGAACCTTAATATCCCGTAGTTTCCATTAGGACCCCGCTACCACGGGAGGGATGGACAATAGATGTCATGCAAGTTCTTTTCCCTAAGCACATATGACTACATACCGAATACATGCCTACATTAGATTGACGAACTGGAGCTAGTTACTTATCTATCCATGTTATAACTGTTACATGATGAATCACATCCGGCATAATCATCCATCACCGATCCAATGCCTATGAGTTTTTCCTACTGGTCCTTGCTATGTTACTTTGCTGCTGCTACTGTCACCCTACTTTGCTACTGATACTTTGCTGCAGATACTAAATCTTTCAGGTGTGGTTGAATTGACAACTCAACTGCTAATACTTGAGAATATTCTTTCGCTTCCCTTGAGTCGAATCAATAAATTTGGGTTGAATACTCTACCCTCGGAAACTGTTGCGATCCCCTATACTTGTGGGTTATCAAGAATCGCCTCCGTTGAAGTCCTCGCACTTAAGGGTGTTTGAGAACCGGATGATCAAAACATGGTCTTCCAAAGGGATCCTCTGAGACACTGTTGGTGCCCATCAAATCCTATCGTTCTTCTACATCTCGTAGCACCGCCCATCCAGAGTCACCACAGTGTCCAACCAAGTTAGAGCCCATAATGACTTGTGGCTGGGTGAAGCTTTCCGCAATATGTCATGGCGCTTCCCCATGCATCCCGGGTCATCCACTGGCTTCCCCAGGGTGCCCATCTGAACCGTCCTTCACCCAGAGGTATATTGCATTAGGAGGTCTTGAAAGTCTTGAAGTCTTAAGGTCTTGATTATTAAGTTCTCACAACACTCATGATAAACATTCAACCAAACCCGTCAACTAGAAGCATAGCAAAGTAACGTCCCAACCAAAGTAACAAGGGTTTATGAGTGACTACCACATGATACTACACGAAGAACCAAATTTCCAAGTACCTACATTGCATGCACTGGGTGGAGGAGGTTGAACTAATGCAATAAAACCATAGGTAAAAAGATGATCAATGTGAACTTGCGTGGCGAGGTTGATGAAGATAGATATCGCTCAGAGGAAATAACTTGATAAAACTATTCGTCACTCTCCGATGAAATCTATATAATCAAAAATAGTATTCACATAAGCAATCATACTAGCAATCATCCTAACAACCAATAACAAACAACAATTAAAAATTGATGCAATAAAAATCAGTAAGAAAGATCAAATAAGAATCTAAAAGAAACTTTAAA
Source organism: Hordeum vulgare subsp. vulgare (assembly GCF_904849725.1). Lineage (NCBI taxonomy): Eukaryota > Viridiplantae > Streptophyta > Magnoliopsida > Poales > Poaceae > Hordeum > Hordeum vulgare. The sequence continues at coordinate 378,549,407 of NC_058520.1, read as the reverse complement.
GAAAACTATGGAGTCTTCTACTACAACAAACACAAAATAGTTTTTTTGGTACTAATTAAACTTAACAGCAAAGAAAAACACTAAAATTCTAAAATAACAGAAAACAAACATATAAAACTACTAAGATAACAAAAGTATTTTTCATCAAATTTTGTTAGCAAAAGAACTAATGGAAAATCTTTTATCGACCTCTACTTAATAACTAAACAAGGTTAACTTGAATTAAATAAAAAACAATTTCAACTTTAATACAAATTGTTTATCGTCTAAACTAAAGTTAACACAAAATAAAACTTATAAAACAATATTATTTGAAAGTATTTTAAAATACGAAATCAAACTAGCAATGAAATCAATTGACAAGTTATTATAGAACTAGAATTGATTTCATGCTAGCAAATAAAAATAAATAAAATAAAATAATTTTGGTTGAAATACTAATGTTAACAAATAGAAAACAAAGTAAAGCTTGTCTACTAATATAAAAGAAAACAAATTAAAACAATTAAAACAACAGAAATTGCAAAGCCCCAAAAAAGTACTAAAACATAATCTGTTTTGCTTAAAACCCTAATTTAAAATCTTTTAAAAATTCTGAAATTATACCTACTGATAAATAAGATCACTAGTGACTAGTAGCAAAAGAATCCTCGGGCGGCGGTGGAGAAGCTGCCGAAGTTTGCGAACTCCGGCGAGCAATTGCTGTGGATAGGGAGGGTGGTTTGGGCTCGCGAGGGGAAAATCAATCGAGGGGAATGAGGGGGGCCTCGAGGGATCTTTATATAGGGCAAGGAGGGTCGAGCGTACGGCAGCAAGGGCGTGTCATTCCCGTCATGACCGGATTTTTTTGTGACGGCGATCTCGGCCATTAAGGCGTCTTAATGATGGGGAGGAGTGGGAAAGGAAGGATCTGGAGGGGAGGAAGCTTCCGCGGGAGTAGAGGAAGGAAGGGGGCACCGGGCATAGGGATCCCGGACGTGGTCTTCCACCAACGATCTGGAGGTAGTTGAACACGAGGTGGAAGACGACGTGTGGAGGGAGGCCGAGGCTCTAATGGGTTGCGTTTTTTTCCTTTTAAAGCGATTTATTCCTTTTATTTGAAAACAAGAAAGTAAAACATAAAAAGGAAGATAAACATAACTCAAAATATAGGAGTATTCTATATCAAAATTATCAGAAACATAAATCCAATAAGATGAACATTTTTCCACGGCCAAAATAAATACTTCAAAAAAATTATTTTTTAGAAAATCCCTAAATTGGCTTATTTTCTTTTTGCAAATATTTTTCAAATAACCCCTCGGGTTGTATGGCTCAAATAAATTCACAAAAATACCCTGGCATGGAGGGTCATGTTCCTTCTCTCATTTTTTTGAATTTGGGCAAAGGAATTTGAATTCATTCAAACTTTAAAATAGGGCCAAGTATTTAATAGAAAATTTTAAATAGTTTTCAATTCCACTTTTCAAATCCTTTATTTTGAAGAAGTCATGTCATCTTCTCTCAATGGTTTGGATTGGATGAAATTGAATTCAAAATCAAAAGGGGAAAGTCATTTTATTCCCTCTCACTAAAAAATTTCAAAGTTTCAAATTTCACTCAAATTCATTCAAACAATCAATCATTCAATTATTAATATAACATTCCAAAGTTTGGAGTGTTACAAAACCTGCCACACTTCAAATAAATCTCGTCGAGATACGAAGGGGCTGGAAAGAAAATGTTAGGGTTTGAGGTCTTCTAACAAATCCATTCTCCTCCAAAGTGGGGTGCTACCACACTTAAAATGAGAGTTACTGTCCCCTCAAAAAATTTAGCAATCCTCTGGGGTCTTGGCATCTGTCTGTTCACATTCTTCATACTAACTCCTTTGGTGATGCTCATTCCGTTATATTTGTAACGTTTTCCTCAAAATCCGGTGTTCTTTCGGTAATATAAGATTCTTCCGTCACTCAGTCTTCTTAACTGACAAGTCTCGTGATCATTCTAAATAACATATCGATGATTCTCGTGGTGGTCTACCATTTGTGGTTATCCTCTAGTGAGAAGAGTCTTGGCTTCATCCTCACCGTAAAATGTCATACGCATGACAATAATTGCCATGTACATGGGCTTTCATTATACCATTATAAGGCTTAAACAAAAGCTTCAAAGAACGTCGTCTCTCTGTATGGGTAAGTCTCTCAGATTTTAACATTCCAATAGCAAGAGAATGATAAGAGTAAGTCGTCATGGTAATCAATCCATTCCACACACAAATCATTACTATGTATAAGGTTTAGCGAATCTCGCAATTCTAACACTTGGGCAATCTCACAAGCGTTGCAGAATTTCTCTTGTACATGAAAGAAGTTCGGATAAATCCATTGATTCTGCAAGCTGCGAAAACATCTATCGTTTCTTCACAAATCTCGGGTTTTCGTATCCTCCTAAGAAATCGTGTGCTGATACATCATAGCTTCTTACAAGTTTATTCCTTCATAAAGGTAGTGCTTGATCCTTCTTAATCTCGGGGTCTGTGGGTTGCAGACCCACTTTAACTCATACTTGGAATTACACCGCCTTTAAATCCAATAGTGTTTCATTCCATCATACTCTCGGGGTAACCAAAATAAATCACATACTTATTCTTGTCCAGACTCCATGGGCACGACGATACATTCTTTTTCCTTGGCTCCTGTGGTTTTACCACTTACTACCACGCTTAAAATAAAATATACTCATGCCTATGTAGACCATATTGTCTCATATCCTCGAAAATGGTCAGAGATCTTTGTTCATAGAGAAACAACTTATACAATTCAACATAGGAAATCATGACACAATAAATTCCATTGATTCATGAAGTTATTACAATCTCTGAGTCTTACATTACAAAATTCAACTCCATAATCTCATGAAAAACAAGAGTGCTTCATGTTATGCTTATTGCCATTGTCAAAAACTTAACTACTCCATTTTAGCTTTCTTCCAATGTGGACATTTAGTAGCATAATGTCCTGCTTCCTTGCAACGAAAACGAATGACTTCCGACCTGTCTCGAGGCTTCTTGGTGTTTGCTTTTGTTCCTTGGGTTTCCTGTTTCCTTGGTAGGCACATATCGGCATAGTTACCTAAGGTCTTGTGTTTAAAACATGGGATATGACTCAGGTCCTTATCTACAGAGATTTGGCTCATCCGAGTGTACTTTCTCTTCTTTCCAGACTTCTTCGTTGTGGCCAGTTCTTCTATTTCATGAGAATCAAACTCTACTTTTTCCGTCGGGAAGTCTCCCAGACACTCTTGGCTTTCCTTCATGCACTCATGTGAAAAATGTCCTTCTTCACCACATAAGTAGCAGGCATTGGAGAAAAATCTAGTTAGGCTTTGTCCATCAGGGTCCTCTATATTTTCCTTCATCACAGGTTCTTCTAGAATCTTCTTCTTGAGGGTTTCCTTCATTGCTTCTTTCTGCTGCTTGACAACTTGTTGCACCTTGGGGTAAATGTGACACTGAGCTGGGTAGTGGGTGGTTCCTTCACACAAGAAACAAGTCACCTGACTAGTTGGGCATTCTTCTGCAGGGTGATTTTCTTCACAATGAGGGCATCCATCCTTGTGTTCTTCATGGGTTGTCCTATTTTCCCACATATCTTGCATGCACAAGGCTTCTTCATAGGGTTACCATAGTGCTTTTGAATGAGACGGGATTTTAACAGAGTCTTCTCGAATTCTTCCCAAGTGATTGCACCTTGCCTTCCATGGATGGCTTCATGCATCTTCCACCAAGTTGCGGCGCCTTCTGCAAAGTACCGAAGAGCATACTGGACCATCTCTTTGCTTGCAACAAAGTTACTCCTTAGGTGATCCATTATGTTTTGAATCCATCGTTCCATCTCCAAGTGAGTGATCGATCTAGAAAACACAAGTCCATCGTCATTCATCATCTATTGGGTCCAAGGGGTTTGTGATGAGATATGACAGAGGTATAGAGGGAGATACGCACAATACAACCAATAGTTTTGAAAATATGTTTTATTTGTGGATGTCGAAAAAATACACACAAATGATATCTCACAAATCATCGTATCTAACGTGGGTATATAACAGGGGATTGATACTATAAATGTCATATAAATATTGGAACGCTTCATGTTCTTCGAATTCTTCGGGACTTCAGAGTCTTCAATTGGTGCATCTTCAAATCTTCAAATGCATGGTGAAATCGTCTTTACTTTGAAGTGGCCATAAGTTGTTTCGATATCTCGTCCTTCTTTAAGTGGTCTCAGTTGATCCTTCGTGTGATCAAAGGGAAAGGGTATTGTCTAACTATTTTGAGTAAGAGAGAATAGTTGATAAAACTCAGAATAGATGAGATGTAAAGGATCTTTCGAAAGTAAAGTTTTATAGATATCCTGTCCTAGGAGCTTTCTAGTTTCTAGGGTCACGTCCTACAGTCAACATGTGTTCTGATACCATATTTGTAGCGACCCGACTCAAAACGAGTCAAGCCTCTATGTGTTCTGTGCCATCCCTTGATCAGTATGATGGCACACACAGTACATCAATGTATATCTCAAAGTGCAATCACATGTAAAAACGTAAAACTGATATATACCTCAAAATCTCAGCGGAAACAGACAGTGGGAGTGGATCCCAATAAACACCAACGACAACCATGTAGGTCAGCATATTGAATATGCCGGCAAGTCACAAAAGAGAGGGGTGAAAATATCATCTATACTATATGCATATATGGCAGGTGGGGCTGTAGTTTAAGTTTTGCGTAAAGAAATTTTTTCTTACAACAATAGAGAGGATAAAAGCAAAATTTACTACATTGTTGGTTGTTAATGAGAAGGTTCGACCAACCATTTCTCATACCCAAGTTATCAATATTACCCACATCAATAAGTTAATGGTGTTGAGAATTCCTAATAGCTTCAGTTCCTTTGGCTCAAGTTGTCCATGACCGTGGACACTGCTAATCGATTAGGTTTTGAGTACTGCGCAAAGTTTTGCACACGTTCCCCACAAGATTTGATCGCCTCCGTTGAAGTCCTCGCACTTCAGGGTGTTTGAGAACATGATGAACAAAACATGGTCTTCCAAAGGGTTCCTCTGAGACACTGTCGGTGCCCATCCAATCCTACCGTTCTTCTACATCTTGTAGCATCGCCGTCCAGGGTCACCACGATGTACAACCAAGCCAGAGCCCATAATGACTTGTGGTTGTGCAGGTAAGCCTCGGGTCTTGAAGAATCCATACATCTCTTTGTGCCTAGGTGAAGCTTTCCGCAAGATGTCATGGCGCTTCCGCATGCATCCCGGGTCATCCACTGGCTTCGCGAGGGTGCCCATCTGAACCGTCCTTCACCCTGAGGTATATTGCATCATGAGGTCTTGAAAGTCTTGAAGTCTTCAGGTCTTTATTATTAAGTTCTCACAACACTCATGATAAACACTCAACCAAACCCAGTCAACTAGAAGCATAGGAAAGTAACGTCACGACCAATGTAACAAGGGTTTATGAGTGCCTACCACATGATACTACATGAAGAACGAAATTTTCAAGTACCTACTTTGCATGCATTTGGTGGAGGAGATTGAAACTAATGCAATAAAACCATAGGTAAAAAGATGATCAATGTGAACTTGTGTGGCGCGGTTGGTGAAGATAGATATCGCTCACAGGAAATAACTTGGTAGTCACTCTCCGATGAAATCTATATAATCAAACATAGTATTCACATAAGCAATCATACTAGCAAACATCCTAACAAACAAAAATTAAAAATTGATGCAATAAAAATCAGTAAGAAATATCAAATAAGTTTTCAAAAGAAACTTTAAAGAAAACCATGGAGTCTTCTACTACAACAAACACAAAATAGTTTTTTTTGTCCTAATTAAAGTTAACAGCAAAGAAAAACACTGTATTCTAAAATAACAGAAAACAAAAATATAAAACTACTAAAATAACAAAAATTATTTTTCATCAAATTTTGTTAGCAAAAGAACTAATGGAAAATCTTTTATCCAACTCTACGTATGAACTAAAATAGGTTATCTTGAATTAAATCAAAAACAATTTCAACTTTAATACAAATTGTTTCTGATCTAAACAAAAGTTAACACAAAATAAAACTTATAAAACAATATTATTTGGAAGTATTTTCAAATACGAAATCAAACTAGCAATGAAATCAATTGGCAAGTTATTGTAAAACTAGAATTGATTTCATGATATCAAATAACAATAAATAAAATAAAATAATTTTGGTTGAAATACTAATGTTAACAAACATAAAACAAAGTAAAACTTGTCTACAAATATAAAAGAAAACAAATTAAAACAATTAAAACAAAAGAAATAGCAAAGCCCCTAAAAAGAATTAAAACAAAATCTGTTTTGCATAAAACCCTAACTTAAAGTATTCTAAAAATTCTGAAGTTATACCTACTCAGGAATAAGATCACTAGTGACTAGTAGCAAGAAGAATTAAGTCAAAACCTATTTTTAAACACAAGATATTTAGAAAACAAGATTTGAATCAAATCTGTTTGAATTCAAATTTAAAAATTCAAAAATATTTTTATGTTGGGTCCACGTAATAAATGAGATTTTTTTGAACCGGTAGCAAAACGAATCACTAGATTTGGAGTTGTAGACTAATAGATATGATTTTCCTAAGTTTGCTCTTTGTAAAAAAAAGCAGTTACGGGATTTCTGTTGCTCACGAGAGATAGTCGCCGGAGTTGGAGAAGATGACGGGAAGTAGTTTGGGTACGATGATTCAGTGACTCCCAGAGGTAGTTGAGCATGACACGGGGAAGGGATTGTCGCAACAACCTGAGGGGAGGCTGTGGAAGGGCCAACCGATCCTCGGACGGCGGTGAAGAGGCTGCTGGAGTTTGGGAACTCCGACGAGCTATTTCTCTTGATAGGAAGGGTGGTTTGGGCTCCCGAGGGGAAAATCGGTCGAGGGGAATGAGGGGGGCCTCGAGGGGTCTTTATATAGGGGCAAGGAGAGTCGAGCATGCGTCAGCAAGGGCGTGCCATTCCGGTCATGGCCGGATTTTTTTGTGACGGCGTCTCGGCCATTAAGGCGTCTTAATGATGGGGAGGAGCGGGAAAGGAAGGATGTGGAGGGGAGGAAACTTCTGCGGGAGTACAGGAAGTAAGGGGGGCACCGGGCGCGGGGATCGCGGACGTGGTCTTCCAGCAACGACCTGGAGGCAGTTGAACTCGAGGTGGAAGACGACCTCTCGAGGGAGGCCCACTCTCTAATGGGCTGCGTTTTGTACCTTTTAAAGTGATTTATTCCTTTTATTTGAAAATAGGAAATTAAAACATAAACATGAAGATAAAGATAATTCAAAATATAGGAGTATTATATATCAAAATTATGAGAAACATAAATCCAATAAGATGAACATTTTTCCACGACCAGAATAAATACTTATAAAAAGGTCTTGCAGAAAATCCCTAAATTGGTTTATTTTCTTTTTGCAAATATTTTTCAAATAACCCCTTGGGTTGTATGGCTCAAATAAATTCACAAAAATACCCTGCCATGGAGGGTCATGTTTCTCCTCTCATTTTTTTGTATTTGGGCAAAGGAATTTGAATTCATTTAAACTTTCAAAATAGGGCCAAGTATTAAATAGAATTTTTTTAATAGTTTTCAATTCCACATTTCAAATCTTTTATTTTGAAGAAGCCATGTCATCTTATCTCACTAGTTTGGATTGGATGAAATAGAATTCAAAATCAAAAGGGGGAAAGTCATTTTATTCCCTCTAACTCAAAAGTTTCAAAGAGTTTCAAATTGTTGGGGAACGTTGCATGGGAAACAAAAATATTCCTACGCAGACGAAGACCTATCATGGTGATGTCCATCTACGAGAGGATATTAGATCCACATACCCTTGTATATCGCTAAGCGGGAAGCGTTAAGAAATGTTGTTGATGTAGTGGTACAGCTTCGTGATTCAAATCACCGTGTACTCACAATCCGTTCCGATCTAGCGCCGAACGGACGACACCTCCGCGTTCAGCACACATACAACTCGATGACGATCTCGGCCTTCATGATCCAGTAAGAGATACAGAGAAGTAGATGAGTTCTCGACAGCGTGATGGCGCTCAGGTGGTGGTGATTATCTACTCCTGCAGGGCTCCGCCCGAGCTCCGCGGAAATCCGATATAGAGGAAGAACTACGTGGTATAGGTTTGAGTTGCACGTGGCAAAGTTGTGTCTCAAAAGCCCTAAAACTACCAGTATATATAGGAGGAGGGGAGGGACTAGCCTTGGGGCTCAAGGGAGCCCCATGGGCGCCGGCCGAAGGGAGGAGGTGGACTCCCATCCCAATTTGGTTTGGGGAAGGAGTCCACTCCTTCCTTCCCACCTCCCTCTTTCCTTTTTTTCTTTCCTTTGGTATTTTTCCCTTGTGGCACCATGGCCCTATTGGGCTGGCCTCACCAGCCCACTAAGGGCTGGTGCGCCATCCCAGGGTCACTGGGCTCACTCCCGGGTGGGTGGGCCCCTCCCGGTGAATACCCGGAACCCATTCGTCACGCCCAGTACACTGTCGGTAATGCCCGAAACTTTTCCGTGACCAAATGAAACCATCCTATATATAAATCTTCGTTTCCGGACCATTCCGGAAACCCTCGTGACGTCCGTGATCTCATCCGGGACTCCGAACAACATTCGGTAACCACACATTTAACTCAACTATACTAAAACATCATCGAACCTTAAGTGTGCAGACCCTGCGGGTTCGAGAACTATGCAGACATGACCCAAGACACTCCTCGGTCAATATCCAATAGCGGGACCTAGATGTCCATACTGGATCCTACATATTCTACGAATATCTTATCGGTTGAACCTCTGTGCCAAGGATTCATATAATCTCGTATGTCATTCCCTTTGTCCTTCGGTATGTTACTTGCCCGAGATCCGATCGTCGGTATCCGTATAGCTATTTCAATCTCGTTGCCGGCAAGTCTCTTTACTCATTCCGTAACACAAGATCTCGTGACTTACACTTAGTCACATTGCTTGCAAGGCTTGTTTGTGATGTTTATTACCGAGTGGGCCCCGAGATACCTCTTCGTCACACGGAGTGACAAATGCCAGTCTTGATCCATACTAACTCAACGGACACCTTCGGAGATACCTGTAGAGCACCTTTATGGTCACCCAATTACGTTGCGACGTTTGATACACACAAGGTATTACTCCGGTGTCAGTGAGTTATATGATCTCATGGTCATAGGAATAAATACTTGACACGCAAAAAACAATAGCAATAAAATGACATGATCACATGCTACGTTCATAGTTTGGGTCTAGTCCATCACATGATTCTCCTAATGATGTGATCGAGTTATCAAGTGACAACACTTGTGTATGGTCAGAAATCCTTAACCATCCTTGATCAACTGGCTAGCCAACTACAGGCTTGCTAGGGAAATTGTTTTGTCTATGTATCCACACATGTATCTATGTTTTCATTCAATACAATTATAGCATGGAAATAAACGATTATCTTGAAACAGGAAATATAATAATAACTATTTTATCATTGCCTCTAGGGCATATTTCCAACAATCTCCCACTTGCACTAGAGTCAATAATCTAGTCCTCACATTTCTATGTGATTTACATTGTTATGAATCTAACACCCATACAGTTCTGGTGTTGATCGTGCTTCGCTTGTGGAAGAGGTTTAGTCGGCGGATCTGCTACATTCATATCCGTGTGCACTTTTCAAATATTTACGTCCTCTCCTTTGACGTAGTCGTAGATGTGGTTGAAGCGTCATTTGATGTGTCCGGTCTTCTTGTGAAACCTTGGTTCCTTTGCTAAAGCAATGGCACGAGTGATGTCACTGAACATAGTTATTGGATTTAGTGCACTCGGCACAACTCCAAGATCCCTCATGAACTGCTTCATCCAGACACCCTCCTTAGCTGCCTCCGAGGCAGCCATGTACTCCGCTTCACATGTAGAATCTGCTACGACACTTTGCTTAGAACTACACCAGCTTACCATACCCCCATTAAGAATAAATATGTATCTAGTTTGAGACTTAGTCATCCAGATCAGTGTCAAAGCTTGCGTCGACATAACCCTTTACGACGAGCTCTTCGTCACCTCCATAAACGAGTAACATTTCCTTAGTCCTTTTCAGGTACTTCAGAATATTCTTGACCGCCGTCCAGTGGTCCACTCCTGGATTACTTTGGAACCTGCCAGGCATACTTATGGCCAGGCTGACATCCGGTCTAGTGCACAACATTGCATACATGATAGAACCTTTGGCTAAAGCATAGGGGACGGTAATCATCTTTTCTCTATCTTCTGAAGTTGCTGGGCACTGAGTCTTACTCAATTTTATACCTTGTAATACTGGCAAGAACCCCTTCTTGGACTGTTCCATTTTGAACTTCTTCACAACTTAATCAAGGTATGTGCTTTGTGAAAGTCCTATCAGGTGCCTCGATCTATCCCTACAGATCTTAATGCCTAGAATGTAAGCAGCTTCTCCTAGGTCCTTAATTGAGAAACTTTTATTCAAGTAATCCTTTACGCTCTCCAAAAACTCCACGTTGTTTCCAATCAGCAATATGTCATCCACATATAATATTAGAAACGCAGAGAGCTCCCACTCACTTTCTTGTAAATACAAGATTCTCCAATCACTTGTATAAACCCAAATGCTTTGATCACCTCATCAAAGCGCTTATTCCAACTCCGAGATGCTTGCAACAGTCCATAAATGGATCGCTGGAGCGTGCATACTTTGTTAGCATTCTTTGGATCGAGAAAACCCTCGGGTTGCATCATATACAACTCTTCCTTAAGAAAACCGTTGAGGAACGCCGTTTTGACATCCATCTGCCAGATTTCGTAATCAAAAAATGCAGCTATTGCTAACATCATTCGGACGGACTTAAGCATCGCTACCTATGAGAACGTCTCATCGTAGTCAACTCCTTGAACTTGTGAAAAACCCTTTGCCACAAGTCGAGCTTTATAAACGGTCACATTACCGTCCGCGTCCGTCTTTTTCTTAAAGATCCATTTGTTCTGAATAGCCTTGCGGCCTTCAGGTAATACTTCCAAAGTCCACACTTTGTTTTCATACATAGATCATATCTCGAACTTCATAGCCTCCAGCCATTTGTTGGAATCCGGACCCACCATTGCTTCTTCATAATTCGCAGGTTCATTGTTGTCTAACAACATGATTGATAAGACAGGATTACCGTACCACTTAGGAGAGTACGTGATCTTGTCGACCTGCGAGGTCCGATAGGAACTTGATCCGAAGTTTCATGATCATCATCATTAACTTCCTCCTCAACCGGCATCGCTTCAACAAAGGTTTCCCCTGCCCTGCGCCACCATCTTGAGGGATTAGAGGTTTGACAACCTCATCAAGTTCTATCTTCCTCCCACTCAATTCTTCCGAGAGAAACTCCTTCTCAAGAAAAGCTCCGTTTTTAGCAACAAACAATTTGCCCTCGGATTTTAGATAGAAGGTGTACCCAACTGTCTCCTTTGGGTAACCTATGAAGACGCACTTTTCCTCTTTGGGTTCCAGCTTTTCAGGCTGAAGCTTTTTAACATAAGCATCACATCCCCAAACTTTAAGAAACGACAACTTTGGTCTTTTGCCATACCACAGCTCGTATGGTGTCGTCTCAACGAATTTTGAAGGTGCCCTATTTAAAGTAAATGCAGCTATCTCTAATGCATAACCCCAAAACTATAACGGCAAATCGGTAAGAGACATCGTAGATCGCACCATTTCTAAAAAAGTATGATTACGACATTCGGACACACCATTACGTTGTGGTGTTCTAGGCGGTGTCAACTGTGAAACAATTCCACATTGTCTTAAGTGAGCACCAAACTCGAAACTCAGATACTCACCCCCACAATCAGTTCGTAGGAACTTGATCTTCTTGTTACAATGATTTTCAACTTCACTCTAAAATTGCTTGAACTTCTCAAACGTTTCAGACTTGTGCTTCATTAAGTAGATATATCCATACCTACTCAAATCGTCAGTGAAGGTGAGAAAATAACGATATCCGTCGCGTGCCTCCACACTCATCGGACCGCACACATCGATATGTATGATCTCCTACAAGTCACTTGCACGCTCTGTTGTTCTGGAGAGCGGAGTCTTAGTCATATTGCCCATGAGGCATGGTTCGCACGTGTCAAGTGATTCAAAATCAAGTGACTCCAAAAGCCCATCGGAATGGAGTTTCTTCATGCGCTTTACACCAATATAACCTAAGCGGCAGTGCCACAAAAACATGGCACTATCATTGTTAACTCTACATCTTTTGGTCTCATTGTTATGTATATGTGTATCATCACTATGAAGATTCAATATGAACAATCCTCTCACATTGGGTGCATGACCATAAAATATATTACTCATAGAAATAGAACAACCATTATTCTCTGACTTAAACAAGTAACTGTCTCGCAATAAACAAGATACAGATATAATGTTCATGCTTAACGCATGCACTAAATAACAATTATCTAAGTTCATAACTAATCCTGATGGTAACTAAAGTGAGACTGTGCTGACGGCGATTGCATCAACCTTGGAATAATTTCCCACGCGCATCGTCACTTCATCCTTCGCCAGCCTTCGTTTATTCCGCAGTTCCTGTTTCGAGTTGCAAATATGAGCAACAGAACCGGTAGCAAATACCCAGGCACTACTATGAGAGTTGGTTAAGTACACATCAATAACATGTATATCAAATATACCTGGTTTTTCCTTGGCCGCCTTCTTATCAGCCAAATACTTGGGGCAGTTGCGCTTCCAGTGACCCATTCCTTTGCAATAATAACGCTCTGTTTCTGGCTTAGGTCCAGCCTTGGGTTTCTTCATCGGATTGGCAACAGGCTTGCCGCTCTTCTTGGAGTTACCCTTCTTGCCTTTGCCATTTCTTTTGAAACCAGTGGTCTTATTGACCATCAACACTTGATGCTCTTTCTGGAGTTCTGACTCTGCGACTTTCAGCATCGCCAATAACTCGCCGGGTGACTTGTTCATACCTTGCATGTTATAGTTCAACACAAAGGTCTTATAGCTAGGTGACAGTGATTGAAGAATTTTTGTCAGTGATAGCCTCTTGCGGGAGTTCAATCCCCAGCTCAGCTAGATGGTTTGAGTACCCAGACATTTTGAGCACATGTTCACTGACAGACGAATTCTCCTCCATCTTACAAGCATAGAATTTATCGGAGGTCTCATACCTCTCGATCCAGGCATTCTTCTGAAAGATAAACTTCAACTCTTGGAACATCTCATATGCTCCATGACACTCAACGCAACGTTGAAGTCCCGGTTCTAAGCCATACAAGACTGCACATTGAACTACTGAGTAGTCCTCCTTACGTGTTAACCAGGCGTTCAAAACATCTTGGCTAGACGTAGAGGGTGGTTCATCTCCTAGCGCTGCATTAAGGAAATAATCCTTCTTCCCAGCTTGCAGGAGAAGCTTTAGATTATGAGCTCAGTCTACAAAGTTGCTTTCATCATCTTTCAACTTAGCTTTCTCTAGGAACGTATTGAAATTCAGGGTTGCTACTGCGTGAGCCATTGATTTACAACATAAAATATTGCAAAGTGGACTTAGAGTATGTTTAAGATAATTAGAGTTTCACTAATCAAATTACTGACAAAATCCCAGTCAAAAAGTACATCTCTCTAGTTATTTGAGTGGTGCATGATCCAAATCCACTATCTCAAGTCCGATCATCACGTGAGTTGAGAATAGTTTCAATGGTAAGCATCTCTATGCTAATCATATCAACTATACGATTCATGCTCGATCTTTCGGTCTCTTGTGTTCCGAGGCCATGTCTGCACATGCTAGGCTCGTCAAGTTTAACCCTAGTGTTCCGCGTGTGCAACTGTTTTGCACCCGTTGTATGTGAACGTTGAGCCTATCACACCCGATCATCACGTGGTGTCTCGAACCGACGAACTGTCGCAACGGTGCACAGTTGGTTAGAACACAATTTCATCTTGAAATTTTAGTGAGAGATCACCTTATAATGCTAGCATCGCTCTAAGAAAAATAAGGTGCATAAAAGGATTAACATCACATGCAATTCATAAGTGACATGATATGGCCATGATCTTGTGCTTCTTGATCTCCATCACCAAAGCACTGGCATGTTCTTCTTGTCACCGGCCCCACACCATGATCTCCATCATCGTGTCGCCATCGAGGTTGTCGTGCTATCTATGCTATTACTACTAAAGCTACGACCTGGCAATATAGTAAACGCATCTGCCAACACAAACGTTAGTTTAAAGACAACCCTATGGCTCCTGCCGGTTGCCGTAGCATCGACGTGCAAGTCGATATTAACTATTTCAACATGATCATCTCATACATCCAATATATCACATCATGTCTGTGGCCATATCACATCACAAGCATACCCTGCAAAAACAAGTTAGACGTCCTCTAATTTGCTGTTGCATGTTTTACATGGCTGTTATGGGTATCTAGTATGATCGCATCTTACTTACGCAAAAACCACAATGGAGATGTGCAAATTGCTATTTAACCTCTCTCCAAGGACCGCCTCGGTCAAAACCAATTCAACTAAAGTTGACCAAACAGGCACCCACCAGTCATCTTTATGCAACGAGTTGCATGTTAGTCGATGAAACGAGTGTCTCGTAAGCGTACGAGTAATGTCGGTCCGGGCCGCTTCAATCCAACAATACCGCCGAATCGAGAAAAGACTAAGGAGGGAAGCAAATCGAACATCAACGCCCACAAAACCTTTTGTGTTCTACTCGAGATAACATCTACGCATGAACCAAACTCATGATGCCACTGTTGGGGAACGTTGCATGGGTATCAAAAAAATTCTTACGCACACGAAGACCTATCATGGCGATGTTCATCTACGAGAGGAGATTAGATCCACATACCCTTGTAGATTGCTAAACGGGAAGCGTTAAGAAACGCGGTTGATGTAGTGGTACAACTTCGTGATTCAAATCACTGTCGTCCCACGATCCGTTCCGATCTAGGTCCGAACGGACGACACCTCTGCGTTCAGCACATTAACATCCACAAGCTTCAAGCATGTAATCCTTAGGGTTGCTTATCTTGCACTTTCCCTTGTCAAACATGATTATGAACACTTGATGTCATCCTCTCATGGACACTTGGAATCTCTCTCTTGATGAGAGCCCATGAGAATTACCTAACGCTCATCACAATATCCCATGTGGGTTAGTACACAAAATGCAATAGACAATTACTTACCATACCACAATATCCCATGTGGTACATCATTTGCGCTTGTGTGATGACCAACTTTGAGTTAACTCTTTGATCCTCATCTTGGTCAACATTTATCTTTCATCCATGATTAATCTTAATGTCTTGAAGGCCCTATTGATTTCTTATTAGGCTTCATTGCTTTAAGAAATGATTACCAATATCTCAATTCACCATGACCATATCAAGTTTCTCCATGAATCTCATATTGGCTATAACTTGCTCGGCTTCATGATACAACATAGTTTCTTGAGAGGCACAATGAATTCTTCACTTGAATTACTTGCTTCAAGACGTAATTATCCATGACTCAACATATGAGCTCATCATGATCCTATTTTCAAAACATATGTAGAATTCTTCTCTTTAATTATTCTCTCAAGATCTTGATCCATCATGGTTCAAACCACATATTGTTCCTCAATGAACTCCACATAGATCACATATTGTTCATCACATGGAATTCATCTTGATCGTATCATATTTGATTCAATCATTGAGCTCATCCTGGATGCATGCACAACAATATGCATATGACATTCATTTAGAATTCATTCGAGCTCATTGTTGCATATTCATGGAAGAAAAATACTTCAATTCATCCAATATTATTCATGTATTGAAAATATAACATTCCTTAAAATGTATAACTCAATGCAAACATTAGTTCATTAGGATTGTCATCAATTACCAAAACAACAAATGAGGACTACATGCACTTTCAAGGTGGCTCTCGCTAGCTACGTGGCGCCTCGCCTGAAGACATGTTGAGACCTTTTGACACCCATCCAGAAGCATGTCAAGACCTCAAGCCACGGCCAACTCAAAGATGGCAGAGGCCTGTCGGGAACGCACCCCCGCTCGCCACCTAGGGCCGCATTTTTGGCGCTCTGTCTTAAGTGCGAGAGTTAGGTATGATAGCATTGTTAGTTATCTGACCATGTTAGTTCCCACTATGGACGCCCCTTAAATTATAAAAGGAGGCCCGAGGCAACCTAGCAAAGGATTCAGATCTTTGGGCATTTGAGTGCTCACAGATTCAACACTTGGTAGATTAGGTCCCAGTGGGATTAGAGCCAAGAGTAAGCACACACACATGCTAGCTCTGCCCGGCTACCCTTGCTGGGGTATAGCTTCGTGCAACTTCATCTTCCCCAATCAATCCACAAAAAGGAGGAGTAGGTTTTGACGCTTCACAACGGCCCGAACCTGGGTTAAAACCCCCGAGTCACATCACCGTGTTGTTTCGTAGTCTCTACTCTTTGTGTGATACGACCTCCCCGCCGAACCACAAGGGGCCTGAAGATCCCATAGGTGACCGTGTGCATGCATGCACCGACAATCGTTCTACCACATCTATTATCTTTTGGAGGGTTGTGCCTCCTAGATTTCTTAGGCCTCGCTTGGGAGCCTCCTACTTCGTGTTGTGGAGTTGAACCAAGATGTTTGTAAGGTCAAGGATATCGCCTACTTTGTAAAGATCTACCATGAGTGAGGCTAGTCCTATGTGGACGAAAATCGTGGTGGAATAGACAAGGCCGCTTCTTCGTGGACCCCTTATGGGTGGAGCCCTTCGTGGACTCCCGCAGCCGTTACCCTCCGTGGTTTGAAGTATCCACTAACATGGACGTACGATAGCGCCATCTATCGAAACCATGCCAAAAATCGCCGTGTCAACTTCTTCATGTTTGATCTTCCTAAACTCTACTCCTTACTACACGTGCAAAGTCTTCACTTTCCGCTACCTTATTTGTTGACTAGCATGTTTAGGGTGCACTAGACTTGTTAGAATTGCTAAAATCTACCAACCATTAAGTTGGGAAGAGGCTAAGATTTTAATTTTTGCAAGTAGTCTATTCACCCCCCTCTAGACACATATTCCATCGATCTCTCAATAGGTATCAGAGCAAGGTCTCCAAAACCTTGGTTTAATTACCATTGGAGGAGGATGGATGTTCCTAGTTTGGGGAATATTAGTTGTAGAGTGCCTGTTCTTGATGGGGAATATATTAGACAATGGAAAGATGAAATGTTTGATATATTTGATAAATTCCTTTTGCACAAGTATGTTAAATATCCCTATGAGCCCCCCATTGATCATTTGCATCCTTATCATGACGAAGAACTTGATATGCTTGGTAATCTTAAAACTGTAAATCTAATCATTAGAGGCCTGCCAAGAAATGTGCTTAATCAATTGCACAATTTCGAATGTGCTTACACTTTGTGGGAAAAGGTAGAGAAAATATATCCCGACTATTCACTGAAAATCTTGAGATCATTTTCCATAAATGCATTGCCTTTCACAAAATGAAGCCAACCGATCCTAACTTTGATAAATGGCTTTTTGAGCTTCGTGACCTCATGTGTGCTAAAGGGGATGCCATTACCATTAACAATGTCATTGTTGAATCCATTCATATGCATAAATATGAACATAGTCATAGTCAAAATTCTGATGAATTTCTTGTTTCTTATGACGAGGATACTTCATCTGAAGATGACAATGTGGAGCATGGCTACTACAAAGAATATGAAGAGTTTGACATCGAGTATAAGAACACCACGAGGAACCTTAGTCTTATGGCAAACCTTAGAGACTACATGGCTGGAGGAAAGGAGTGGGTTCTTGATAGTGGATGCACTGATGACATGATAGGAGATAAATACATGTTCCATGACATCACACCAAACCGTGGACTTAGAAGGTATGTGACCTTTGGTGACAAATCCAAGGTAAGGTACTTGGTCTTGGTAAGGTGGCCATAGCTCATGATAGTTCCATTCAAAATGTCATGCTTGTTGAATCCCTTGGCTACAATCTTCTTTCTGTATCTAGACTAGCAGACTTGTGTTTCAATGTGCTATTTATGAAAGTTGACTCCCAAGTGTTTTGTATCGACAACCATAACATGGTCTTTACTGGTTTCCGTAGAGGTGATCTATACGTTGTCGATTTCAATAAAAAATCCAAACCCCATACATGTGTTATTGCAAAATCTTCTAAAGGTTGGTTGTGGCATAGAAGGTTAGGACATGTAGGTATGCGTAACCTTGACAGGTTTATCAAAGGTGATCATAGACTTTTTAGTGCTTGTCAAGCAGGAAAGCAAGTTGGTGGAAGTCATCCCGTGAAGAACATCATGACTACAAGAAGGCCACTCGAGCTTCTTCACATGGATCTTTTTGGTCCCAATGCTTACAAGAGCCTTAGTGGAAATTCTTATGGTTTAGTCATTGTTGATGATTTTTCCAGATTTACATGGGTATTCTTTCTTGATGATAAGTCGCAGGTACAAATGATCTTCAAGAACTTCGCTTGGAAAGCTCAAAATAAGTTTGACGTGAGGATCAAGAAAGTTTGGAGCGACAACGGAATGGAGGTTAAGAACAATAATGTGGATACTTTTCGTGACAAAGAAGGTATCGCACATGAGTTCTCGGTGACGTACACACCTCAACAAAATGGAGTTGTTGAGAGGAAGACCTGGACTCTCATAAAGATGGCGAGAATGATGCTTGACGGATACAAGACGCCAAGACACTTTTGGGCAGAAGCCGTGGAAACAACTTGTCATGCCATAAAACCGACTCTACTTACACAAGCTTCTCGGTAAAATGGCATATGAGCTAGTCACCAGTAACAAACCCCCAGTTAGATCCTTTCGAGTATTTGGCTCGAAGTGCTGGATTCTTGATAAGCATCGTCACACTAAATTTGTTCCTAAATCTCAAGAAGGTTTCCTACTTGGTTATGGATCGAACTCTCATACTTACCGTGTCTACAATAGTTTCACTCGAAAAGTTGAAGAGACGGTAGATGTGAAGTTTGATGAATCTAATGGTTCGCAAGTCGAACAGTTGCCAAATGATGTAGGAGATAAGGAACCTTCGGAAGCTATCCAAGATCTACCTACCGGCAAGATTCGTCCCATGAAGGTCAAGGAAAGTACTTCATTAGTTCAAGTGGAATCTCCTACTTTGCGTCAAGGAGAACCAGAAAATGATATGCAGGCATCCACTAGAGGTACACGACATGATGAAGAAGAGGAAGAAGTACATCGTGATGATCCACCTCAACCTTCCTCACCACCACCTCAAGGAGATGAAACCTTCAACGACAATGTGCAAGATGATGATGATGAAGAACCTCCACCATACAACAAGAAGAAGTTGTCATGAGTTTCAAAAAGAGAGGAAAAAGATCATTCGTTGAATCAAATCTTTCGTGACATACAAACCGGGAGAATCACTCGCTCTATATCTCATTTAGCTAACTTTTGCGAGCATTATTCTTTCATCTCTAGCATTGAGCCTTTAAAGGTAGAAGAAGCCATTCAAGACCCTGATTGGGTGAATGCCATGCACGAAGAGCTACACAACTTTGAGACAAATCAAGTGTGGACACTTGTTGAAAAGCCCGAAGATGAGCACAACATCATCGGTACAAGATGGTTGTTTCGGAACAAGCAAGATAAAGATGGATAAGTTGTATGCAATAAGGCACATCTTGTAGCCCAAGGATACACACAAGTTGAAGGTATGGACTATGGTGAGACCTATGCCCCGCCGATAGACTTGAAGCCATTCACATTCTTCTCGCTTATGCCAATCACCATGATATTACTCTTTACCAAACGGATATCAAAAGTGCTTTTCTAAATGGTGAAATTGTGGAGGAGGTTTATGTCAAACAACGTCCTGGCTTTGTGAGCCCCAAGAAACCTAATCATGTTTACAAACTTGGTAAAGCTTTATATGGTCTTAAACAAGCCCCTAGAGCTTGGTACAAATGTCTAAGAAAGTTTCTCATTGAAATGGGTTTAAAGATTGGTAAATTTGATGCAACCTTATTTACTAAAAGAGTTAATGGAGAACTATTTGTGTGCCAATTATATGTGGATGATATTGTCTTTGGTTCTACTAACCCACATTTTAGTTAGAAATTTGGAATGTTGATGTCACAGAAATATGATATGTCAATGATGTGTGAGCTAAATTTTTTCCTTGGATTGCAAATCAAACAATCTCTCAGACCAAGTACACCAAGGACTTAATCAGGAAGTTCAATATGCAAGAGTGCAAAGGTATGAGAACCCCCATGCCTACTAGTGGACATGTTGACCTCACTAAGGAGGACAACCCAGTTGATCAAAGAGTTTATCAATCAATGATTGGCTCATTTCTATATCTATCTGCCTCCTGTCCTGATATCATGTTGAGAGTTTGCATGTGTGCCCGATACCAAGCGGCACCCAAAGAGTGGCATCTATTGGTTTTTCACAGAATCTTGAGAAACCTAATACATACACCAAACTTTGGCATATGGTATCCCAAAGGATCTTCTTTGAATCTTGTTGGCTATTCTGACTCAGACTATGCACGAGACAAGGTTGATAGAAAATCCACCTCCGGTACATGTCAATTTCTTGGGAGATCTCTTGTGTCTTGGTCATCCAAGAAACAAAACTCGACATCTTTATCTACCATCGAACCTGAATATATAGACGCCGGATCATGATGTGCGCAATTACTATGGATGACTCAAACTCTTAAGAATTATGGCATTCATTTTAAAAATGTTCCATTATTATGTGACAATGAAAGTGCTATTAAAATTGCTTATAATACTATGCAACCTTCTCGAACAAAACATATTCAAGTGCGACATCATTTCATTCGTGATCATGTTGGTAAAGGATATATAGATCTTAAGCATGTTCGTACCGACAAACAATTAGCTGATATCTTTACAGAACCACTCAATGAGAAAGTATTTTGTCATTTGAGGAGTGAGTTGAAAATCATTGATGCTTCAAACTTGATCTAGACTCACTCGGATGCATGCAAGGTCATGAGCTTTATTGACTATTGCATGATGCAATTGATTTGACATTGTCATATATCTTGGAAAACTATGCTCCCTTGTATTGCAACTAACATTTTGTAGGTACTTGGAAGAACAACACTCCACCAGATGTCCATCAAATCATATCAAAAGCAATCTTGTCTTAGCCAAGTATCAACAATCTTTCTTCGGAGATGGAGGAAGAAGACAACAAAATCATATCCTTGAAAATTATATGATAATAAAATTCACTTATGTCATTTGGATATATTATGTTCTTCCTTGCATGACTAACCATTGTATGTGAAAAGTGAAGCAAAATGACATGGATAGCTCCCAACTCAAGATGATCTTCATCAACTTTAAGCATCCACAACAACTTCACCTACATGCCATGTCATCAACATCATTCGAAGGTATGTACTCATATCCGTGATAAAGCTTTGCACCAAGTCATGAGGTAGAGCAACTCAAGTGATATGAATACATTAAAAATGCTTAATCAAAAAATGGTAATCCCATTTTGCGCTTAATGATGAGTATGACCTATGATCAAGCATTCTTGCTTGACTCCTCAAGTCCAATACTCTAATATAGGTGACCTAGTCACCGCCCTACATCTAGATGGAGTTTCTTGTATGGTTCACATTTTTCATTGCATGATTTCTTGGAACCATTCAACTCTCAATCATATGTATGTATATCTAAAAAAACTTATCATTTGGTGACGTTTTATGTTTTCTTTCACAATTGGAATCTTATAACAATCTTTTGATAATTATGTGCATACTTTCAGTTTTGGAGTTGATATTCATTGCAACTTGGTTTCACCGATCTCAGAAACTCGATCCAACCAATTTCTCTCAGAGGCCTTCTATTATACTCCGTTCTACCGAATCACATTGCCTCGGTGACTCCGATATTTATCACTGCCTTTGTTTTTCAAATATTTTCTAGACCTTTGCCTTAGGGGAGAAAGATTATCAATGATCCCATGTTTCATTGACATCTAAGATCTTATTGAACACTTTTTGGGAAATAAGAACTTGTTTTAGCATATTTTTCAATGGGGAGAAAACTTCTCTAGGGGAGAAAATCTGATGATCCCACACAATATAAGAGGGAGAATCATCGTGGATCCCTAAAATAGGGGCAGATAGTTCAAGGACATTTTTTAATATTAAAGGGGAGAACTTTCTATGAACCCTTACCTCCTACCAAAGGGGGAGAAAAGTCAAATTCAAGGAACCCTTATCAAAGAGAGAAGAATCAGGGATCCCTTTTCTCTCAATGATCCCTTGCCCTATGAACATTTTGGGAATTAATGCCAAAGGTGGAGAAATATCAAAGCTTCCAATGAACCTATATAAAGGGGAGAAATATCACTAATAATCTTATGCAAAAGAGGGAGAAATATCAATAAGGGGAGATATGTGTTTGATACGTCCATTTTGCATCATGCTTTCATGTTGATATTTATCGCTTTATGGACTGTTATTATACTTTGTGGTACCATACTTATGTCTTTTCTCTCTTATTTTGCAAGGTTTATTTGAAGAGGGAGAATACCGGCAGCTGTAATTCTGGACTGGAAAAGGAGCAAGTCTGAGTCCTCTATTCTGCGCAACTCCAAATGCCCTGAAAATCAATGTGGAATTTTTTGGGAATATATAAAAAATACTGGGAGAAAGAAGTGCCAGAGGGGAGGTGCCAGGGGCCCACAAGCCTGGTAGTCGCAACCTGCCCCCTGGCCGCGGCTACAGGGCTTGTGGGCACCCTGGTGGCCCACTGTCCCCCTCTTCTGCTATATGAAGGGTTTCGTCCGGGAAAAACTCAGGGCGGAGCTTTTTCGAGGAGGCGCCGCCGCCACGAGGCGGAACTTGAGCATAATCAATCTAGAGCTCCGGCAGGACGATCCTGCTGGGGAAACTTCCCTCCCGAAGGGGGAAATCGTCGCCATCGTCATCACCAACACTCCTCTCGTTAGAGGGGAGTCATCTCCATCAACATCTTCATCAGCACCATCTCCTATCCAAACCCTAGTCTATCTCTTGTAACCAATCGCCGTCTCGCTACGCCGATTGGTACCCGTCAGGTTGCTAGTAGTGTTGATTACTCTTTGTAGTTGATGCTAGTTGGTTTACTTGGTGGAAGATTAGATGTTCAGATCCATTATGATATTCATTACTTCTCTGGTCATGAATATATCCATGCTTTGTGAGTAGTTACTTTTGTTCCTGAGGACATGGGATAAGTCTTGCTATTAATAGTCATGTGAATTTGGTATTCGTTCAGTATTTTGATATGTTGTATGTTGTCTTTTCCTCTAGTGGTGTTATGTGAACGTCGACTACATAACACTTCACCATATTTGGGCCTAGAGGAAGGCATTGGGGAGTAGTAAGTAGATGATGGGTTGCTAGAGTGACAGAAGCTTAAACCCCAGTCTATGTGTTGCTTCGTAAGGGGCTGATTTGGATCCACTAGTTTAATGCTATGGTTAGACGTTGTCTTAATTCTTCTTTTGTAGTTGTGGATGCTTGCGAGAGGGGTTAATCAGAAGTGGGATGCTTGTCCAAGTAAGGGCAGTACCCAAGCGCCGGTCCACCCACATATCAAACTATCAAAGTAACGGACGCGAACCATGTGAATATGATGACAATTAGCTTGACAGATTTCCCATGTGTCCTCGGGAGCGCTTTACTTCCTATAAGACTTTGTTCAGGCTTGCCCCTTGCTACAAAAGGGATTGGGCCACTTTGCTGGACCGTTGCTATTATTTGTTACTTGTTACTCTTTACTTTTCACCTGCTACGTTTCACCTCACCACAACATCACTTGTTACCGCTAATTTCAGTGCTTGCAGTTATTACCTTGCTGAAAACCGTTTATCAGAGCCTTCTGCTCCTCGTGGAGTTTGACACTCTTACTTATCGAAAGGACTAAGATTGATCCCCTATACTTGTGGGTCATTAAGACTCTTTTCTGGCGCCGTTGCCGAGGAGTGAAGCGCCTTTGGTAAGTGGAATTTGCTAAGGAAACAGTTATATACTGTGCTGAAATTTATTGTCACTTGTCACTATGGAAACTGTTCCTTTGAGTAATTTTTTTGGGGTATCTTCACCACGAACGGAAGCACGAGGAGTTGCTCCTCAACCTAAGGTACCTACTGAAAATATCTTTTATGAAATTCCTTCAGGTATGCTTGTGAAACTGTTGGCTAATCCTTTTACAGGAGAATGATCATTACATCTAGACTTGCATCTAATCTATGTAGATGAAGTTTGTGGTTTATTTAAGCTTGCAGGTTTGCCCGAGGATGAGGTAAAGAAGAAATTATTTCCTTTATCTTTGAAGGATAATGCATTGACATGGTATAGGCTATGTGATGATACTGGATCATGGGACTACAATCAGTTGAAATTAGAATTTCGTCAAAAGTTTTATCCTATGCATCTAGTACATCGTGATCGGAATTATATTTATAACTTTTGACCTCCTGACAGGGAAAGCATAGCTCAAGCTTAGGGGAGGCTTAAAGCAATGCTATATTCATGCCCCAATCATGAGCTCTCGAGAGAAATTATCACTCAAAACTTTTATGCTCGGCTTTCTCATGATGATCGTACCATGCTTGACACTTCTTGTAACGGTTCTTTTATGAAGAAGGATATTGACCACAAGTGGAATTTATTGGAAAGAATCAAACGTAACTCTGAAGATTGGGAGCTTGAAGAAGGTAAGGAGTCGGGTATGAATTTCCAGTTTGATTGCGTTAAATCTTTTGTTAAAACAAACACTTCTAGAGATTTTAGCGCTAAGTATGGACTTGACTCTGAGATAATAGCTTTTCTATGTGAATCTTTTGCTGCTCATATTGATCTTCCCAAAGAGAAGTGGTTTAAGTATCATCCTCCCGTAGAAGTCAACATAGTTAAACCCAATCTAGTTGAAGAGAAAGTCATTGCCTATAATGATCCTATTGTTCCTTGTGCCTACACTGAGAAACCACCTTACCCTGCTAGGAAAAAGGATTATTCTAAAGCTTCAACTCTGTTATGTAGGGGTTACATTAGATCACTTGCACCCCCTGAGAAAATTAGAGTTGAACCTAGTATTGCTATTATCAAAGATCTCTTAGCCAAAGACATAGACGGGCATGTTATCAAATTCCGTGAGGATGCCGCTAGAATTGCTAAACCTCATGCGAAAGACAAACACAGACCTATTATTGGCATGCCCGTTGATTCTGTCAAGATAGGAGATCACTGTTATCATGGTTTATGTGATATGGGTGCCAGTGTTAGTGCAATACCCCCGTCCCTATATGATGAAATCAAAGATGAGATTGCACCTGCTGAGTTAGAACCCATTGATGTCACTATTACGCTAGCTAATAGAGACACTATCTGCTGTGTGGGAATTGTGAAAGACATAGAAGTCATGTGTGGTAAGACGAAGTATCCTACTGATTTCCTCGTCCTTGCTACTGCACAATATAGCTTTTGTCCCATCATATTTGGTAGACCCTTTCTCAACACTGTCAATGCTCATATTGATTGCATTAACCAGACTGTCACTGTTAGTTTCGAGGGTGTGTCTCATGAATTTAACTTCTCCAAGTTTGGAAGACAACCCCATGAAAAAGAGTTGTGTGGTAGGGATGAAATCATTTCTCTTGCCTCTATTGTCGTGCCTCCTACGGATCCTTTAGAGCAATATCTGCTTGAGCATGAAAATGATATGCATATGGATGAAAGAGATGAGATAGATAAAATTGTTTTACAACAATATCCTATTCTAAAGAATAATCTGCCTGTTGAACTGCTTGGGGATCCTCCCCCACCAAAGGGTGATCCTGTGTTCGAGCTAAAACAGTTACCAGATACACTTAAGTATGCCTATCTTGATGAGAAGGAGATATATCCTTTTATTATTAGTGCTCACCTCTCGAATCACGAAGAGAAGAAGTTATTAAAAACTTTGAGGAAGCACCGTGCTACTATTGGATATACTCTTGATGATCTTAAGGGTATTAGTCCCACTCTATGTCAGCACAAGATTAAAACCGATCCTGATTCTAAGCCAGTTGTTGATCATCAACGGAGATCAAATCCTAGGATGAAAGAGGTCGTGAGAAAATAAATATAAAAGCTTCTGGAAGCAGGAATCATTTATCCTGTTGCTCATAGAGATTGGGTAAGTCTAGTGCATTGTGTACCCAAGAAGGGAGGTATCACCGTCGTTCCTAATGATAAGAATGAACTAATCCCACAGAGGATTATTACTGGCTATAGGATGGTGACAAACTTCCAGAAACTGAACAAGGCAACTAGGAAAGACCATTATCCTTTGTTGTTTATCAACCAAATGCTAGAAAGGCTATCTAAACACACACACTTATGCTTTCTAGATGGTTATTCAGGTTTCTTGCAAATACCTGTTGCACAATCTGATCAGGAGAAAACCACTTTCACCTGCCCCTTCGGTACCTTTGCTTATAGACGTATGCCTTTTGGCTTATGCAATGCACCTGCCACCTTTCAAAGATGCATGATGGCAATATTCTCTGACTTTTGTGAAAAGATTGTTGAGGTTTTCATGGATGATTTCTCCGTTTACGGTTCTTCCTTTGACGATTGCCTCAGCAACCTTGATCGAGTCTTACAGAGATGCAAAGATACCAACCTCGTCTTGAACTGGGAGAAGTGCCACTTCCTAGTTAATGAAGGCATCGTCTTAGGACACAAAATTTCTGAGAAAGGCATTGAAGTTGATAAGGCTAAGGTTGATGCAATTGAGAAAATGCCTTGCCCCATAGATATCAGAGGTATATGAAGTTTCCTAGGTCTTGCTGGTTTCTATAGAAGGTTCATTAAAGACTTCTCTAGGATTTCTAGGCCTCTTACCAACCTCTTGCAGAAGGATGTTCCTTTTGTTTTTGATGAGGATTGTGAGGAAGCTTTCGAAATACTTAAGAAGTCCTTGATAACTACACCTATTGTTCAACCACCTGATTGGAACTTGCCCTTTGAAATCATGTGCGATACTAGTGATTATGCTGTTGGTGCTGGTCTAGGACAAAGAGTTGACAAGAAGTTGAATGTCATTCACTACGCTAGTAAAACTCTAGATAGTGCCCAAAGAAATTATGCCACTACGGAGAAGGAATTTTTAGCAGTCGTGTCTGCATGTGAAAAGTTCAGATCTTGTATAGTTGATTCCAAAGTCATTATTCACTCTGATCATGCTGCTATTAAGTACCTTATGGAGAAGAAGGACGCTAAACCTAGGCTAATCATATGGGTTCTCCTGCTACAGGAATTTGATTTGCACGTTGTTGACCGAAAGAGTGCTGATAACCCTGTAGCAGATAACTTGTCCAGGCTAGAGAATGTCCTTGATGACCCACGACCTATTGATGACAGCTTTCCTGATGAGCAATTGATTGTCATCTGTACTTTACATAATGCACCGTGGTATGGTGATTACGCAAACTATATCGTAGCCAAATACATACCACCCAGTTTCACCTACCAGGAAAAGAAGAAGTTCTTCTTTCATTTGAGACACTACTTTTGGGATGATCCTCACCTTTATAAGGAAGGAGTAGATGGTGTTATTAGACGTTGTGTGCCTGAACATGAACAGGGACAGATCTTGTAGAAGTATCATTCTGAAGCCTATGAAGGACACCATGCTGGAGATAAAACTGCTCATAAGGTATTGCAATCAGGTTTCTATTGGCCCACTCTCTTCAAGGATGCCCGTAAGTTTGTCTTGTCTTGTGACGGATGCCAAATAATAGGGAACACCAGTAAACGTCAGGAAATGCCTATGAACTATTCACTTGTCATTGAACCATTCGATGTCTGGGGCTTTGATTATATGGGACCCTTCCCGAGTTCCAATGGGTATACTCACATCTTAGTTGTTGTTGCTTACGTCACTAAGTGGGTAGAAGCTATCCCCACTAGAAATGTTGATCACCACACCTCTATTAAGATGCTTAAAGAAGTCATTTTACCAAGATTTGGAGTCCCTAGATATCTGATGACTGATGGCGGTTCACACTTCATCCATGGTGTTTTCCGCAAGATGCTCGCTAAGTATGATGTCAACGATAGAGTTGCATCTCCTTATCATCCTCAGTCTAGTTGTCAAGTGGAGTTGAGTAATAGGGAGATCAAATTGATCTTACAAAAGACTGTCAATAGTTCTCGAAAGAATTGGTCTAGCAAACTTGACGATGCACTATGGGCTTATAGGACTCCTTATAAGAATCCCATGGGCATGTCGCCGTATAAAATTGTTTACGGTAAGGCCTGTCATTTACCTCTTGAGCTAGAACACAAAGCTTATTGGGCAATCAAAGAGCTCAACTTCGATTTCAAACTTGCCGGTGAGAAGCGGTTGTTTGATATCAGCTCATTAGATGAATGGAGGGCTCAGGCATATGAGAATGCCAAGTTGTTCAAGGAAAAGGTTAAGAGATGGCACGATAAAAGAAAACAAAAACGTGAGTTTAATGTAGGTGATTATGTCCTGCTATACAATTCTCGCTTAAGATTCTTCGCAGGCAAGCTTCTCTCTAAATGGGAAGGTCCCTACATTGTCGAGGAATTATATCGTTCCGGTGCCATCAAAATCAATAACACGGAAGGTAATTTTCCTAGAGTGGTAAATGGGCAAAGAATCAAGCATTATATCTCTGGTACTCCCATAAATGTTGAGAGCAATATCATCAATATCATAACTCAAGAGGAGTACATAAGGGATGTTTCTCAGCCTGTTCCAGACTCTGAAAACAAAGAGGTATGTGTTTCGGTAAGTAATTGGACTACAAAACTTTTCTAGTAGGAAATTTTCTCTGTTTTGGAATTTATGGAAAAATAGAAAAATAAAAAGCAGTCCGGAGAGCGCACGAGGCGGCCACAAGCTTGGTAGCCGCGGCCTCCCCCCCTGGCCGCGGCTACACGGCTTGTGGGCACCTCGTGTGCCTCCCGGACTCCGTTTTCTTGTGGAGCACTCCTTCTGGTCTAGAAAAAATCATTATATATACTTCCGTTTGGTCTGACCCCGTATTACGCAGATTTCCTCTGTTTTTTGTTTCGAGCATGTTTCTGTTGCAGATCTAGATTGTCATGACTTCCCCAAAATCTCCTAAGGACAAGATCTTCGAGAAGGTCATCAATCCCTACCTCACGGAAGTGCTGCAACACCCTCAATCTATTGAGATCCGCGAGGGGATGTTGCACATCCGTGATGTTGAGGGGCCTAAGAAGACCGAAAGCGTGGAGACGAGGCTCGAAGAAATGGAGCAACAAGTCTTCAAGTGCCAAGGGATGGTGGAGCGTGGACTCAACGCCAACCACATGATGATCACGGAGTTCACCAACAAGAACAAGATGGATGCCAATGACATTGGGAAGCACCTCTCCAGGCTCTATGACAGGGTTGATCAACTCCATGGCCAGATCTATGACCTGCAGAACCCAAACTGTGAGTATGAGTATAGATTTAAATCAATACGGTTGGCTGCAGATTTGAGGATTCCGGAGACTTGTTCATCCTGCCATGATGGAGCACCTATGCCTTGGAAGATGGAGGATCAAACTCATATTGCAACTCCTCCACCACCACCACCACCAAAGGAAGACAACTGAGCATTGGTATGGGCAATCCCCTTGGCTTTTGCCAAGCTTGGGGGAGTTGCCCTGGTATCGTATCACCTTTATATCTTTTGCTTTTACCTTTGTTTTAGTTCTTTCCTTTTCAGTTTTTATTTCTTCTCTTAGTGGGATAAGTCTTTAGTGTTTAGTTTGAGTCTTTTGCCGTGTGTCTCCCCCGATGTATTCGAGCTTGCGAGCTATATAATAAAGAGTATCTTAGTCAAGGGCTTTGTTTTGTGCCGTGATCAAAAGTATGAAAAGAACGATAGCATGAAAGATCATGAGATGATCTTATGGAAAGTGATAGCTTCACATATAACAAGTATGATGATTGAAACTTGTTGAGAATAGACCAACATAGACCCCAGTCATTGTTGCAATTAATAAGAAGTAATAAGGAAAGAGAGGTTCACATATAAATATATCATCTTAGACACTTTCTATAATTGTGAGCACTCACCAAACTATTACATGCTTAGAAGTAGATGTTGGACAAGGAAGACAACATAATGAATTGTGTTTGCTTGGTTCCAAACAATGTTATATCTCTAGAGATCCCTTAGCATGTGACGATTGCTTCCACCTCATATTAGCCAAAACTTCCGTACTAAGTAGAACTACTACTTGTGCATCCATAAACCTTCAACCCAGTTTTGCCATGAGAGTCCACCATACCTACCTATGGATTGCGTAAGATCCTTCAAGTAAGTTGTCATCGGTGCAAGCAATAAAAAGTTGCTATCTAAAGTATGTATGATTTATTAGTGTGTGGAAAATAAGCTTTGTACGAACCTGTGATGAGGAAGACATAAAAGCGACAGACTGCATAATAAAGGTATTTATCACAGGGGGCAATATAAATTGACGTTCCTTTACACTAAGAGGTCGTATATCCAAACCTTAAAAGCGCATGACAACCTCTGCTTCCCTCTGCGAAGGGCCTATCTTGTACCTTTACTTTTTTCCTTCTGAAAGTCATGGTGATCAACGCCAATTCCCTATTCCGTCTTCATCTTGGTGAACGTCATATGCTAGGGAAAGATCTATATTCATATATCAACTTGGAGATGAGTACTTATGCTTTATTATTGTTGACTTTACCCTTGAGGTAAATGTTAGGGAGGCAAAATTATAAGCCCCTATCTTTCTCTGTGTCCAACTGAAACTTTGGGACCATGAGTACCACGTGAGTTGTAACAATTGTAGAAAACAAAAGAGATGATTGAGTATGTGGATTTGCTTTACAAGCTCTTATTTGACTCTTTCTGATGTTATGATAAATTGCAATTGCTTCAATGACTATGGACTGTTATTGGCTACTTCTCGGTAAGGTTTTTGATTCATACTTTGCTTTGTGAAGGAATTGTTACGTTCCCATAAGAATCTTTATGATGTATTGTTGTTCTATGTGTGATCATGATACCCTCGTGTCCGTATTATGTTTTATCGACACCTTCATCCCTAAACATGTGGACATGTTTATGCATCTTGGTTTTTGCTTGAGGACAAGCGAGGTCTAATCTTGGGGGAGTTGATACGTCCATTTTGCATCATACTTTCATGTTGATATTTATCGCATTATGAACTATTATTATACTTTGTGGTACCATACTTATGCCTTTTCTCTCTTATTTTGCAAGGTTTATTTGAAGAGGGAGAATACCGGCAGCTGGAATTCTGGACTGGAAAAGGAGCAAGTCTGAGTCCTCTATTCTGCGCAGCTCCAAATGCCCTGAAAATTAACGTGAATTTTTTGGGAATATATAAAAAATATTGGGCGAAAGAAGTGCCACAGGGGAGCTGCAACGGGCCCACAAGCCGGGTAGCCGCGGCCTGCCCCCCTGGCCGCGGCTACAGGGCTTGTGGGCACCCTGGTGGCCCACTGTCCCCCCTCTTCTGCTATATGAAGGGTTTTGTCCGAAAAAAAATCAGGGCGGAGCTTTTTCGAGGAGGCGCCGCCGCCACGAGGCGGAACTTGAGCAGAACCAATCTAGAGCTCCGGCAGGACGATCCTGCTGGGGAAACTTCCCTCCCGGAGGGGGAAATCGCCGCCATCGTCAACACCAACACTCCTCTCGTCGGAGGGGAGTCATCTCCATCGACATCTTCATCAACACCATCTCCTATCCAAACCCTAGTCTATCTCTTGTAACCAATCACCGTCTCGCGACGCTGATTGGTACCCGTAAGGTTGCTAGTAGTGTTGATTACTCTTTGTAGTTGATGCTAGTTGGTTTACTTGGTGGAAGATTATATGTTCAGATCCATTATGATATTCATTACTTCTTTGGTCATGAATATATCCATGCTTTGTGAGTAGTTACTTTTGTTCCTGAGGACATGGGATAAGTCTTGCTATTAATAGTCATGTGAATTTGGTATTCGTTCGGTATTTTGATATGTTGTATGTTGTCTTTTTCTCTAGTGGTGTTATGTGAACATCGACTACATAATACTTCACCATATTTGGGCCTAGAGGAAGGCATTGGGGAGTAGAAAGTAGATGATGGGTTGCTAGAGTGACAGAAGCTTAAACCCCAGTCTATGTGTTGCTTCGTAAGGGGCTGATTTGGTTCCACTAGTTTAATGCTATGGTTAGACGTTGTCTTAATTCTTCTTTTGTAGTTGCGTATGCTTGCGAGAGGGGTAAATCATAAGTGGGATGCTTGTCCAAGTAAGGGCAGTACCCAAGCGCCGGTCCACCCACATATCAAACTATCAAAGTAACGAACGCGAACCATGTGAACAGGATGACAATTAGCTTCACAGATTTCCCATGTGTCCTCGGGAGCGCTTTACTTCCTATAAGACTTTGTTCAGGCTTGTCCCTTGCTACAAAAGGGATTGGGCCACTTTGCTGCACCGTTGCTATTACTTGTTACTTTTCACCTGGTACATTTCACCTCACCACACCATCACTTATTACCGCTAATTTCCGTGCTTGCAGTTATTACCTTGTTGAAAACCGTTTATCACAGCCTTCTGCTCCTCGTTGGGTTCGACACTCTTACTTATCGAAAGGACTAAGATTGATCCCCTATATTTGTGGGTCATCAGTGTTCCTAAGGGAAGGTCTGCCTAAGGGGAGATCTTCGTAAAGGGAGATGTGTCAAACCTTACATACCTTACATATTAAGGGGGAGAGAGATAAAATTATTTCAGATATCATTGCTATTGGATTGAACTTGTCTTACCCTACCCGCGCCCAATATCTACATGCTTTGATTCAGGGGGAGAGGAAATTCTTACATATTCATTCTTAGGGGAGAAAGTTCTAAAATTCTCTTGGAGACATATCTATCATCAAATCTTATTTTCAATATGTCTTCAATATCTTGGTACTTTTGAAGCTCTTTGCATATTTACAATAGATGCATCAAACATATGTGAATGTAGAACTTCCATGTTCATGACTCACTCTTGCAAAGAATATGTGCAAGAGACAAGAGATCATCATGAACAAGGATGTGATGCATATACTTACCTTAAGGTTCTTGAGCGTCTTGGCAGTAGGAGTATACTTAGGAAAACAAATGTTAGATAACACAAGAGTACTATAGCCAAGATCTATATGAGTTGTCTTGTCCTTCTACCATGTGTGTGCCCATGCAGTACAAAGCAACTATCCTTTAAAAGGGATTGCGCACATTTAGGGGGGAGCTTGTACTAGTCTTGTATCTTTCAAAGCTGTCATATTCTAATGCCTATCTTTCATTGAAGCTTTGAGTGTATGTTGTCATCAATTACAAAAAAGGGGGAGATTGAAAGCATACATTGGCTCTTGGACTAACACTTTTACCTAGTATATTTCAGGTATAGTCCATAGAGAGCTTTGGCTATAGGATTGTGAGGAGATGCCCCTTGATGCAAAAAAGGAATAGGATTGGCTAAAGTTTCAAGTAGGAAGACTCTTCATTTTACACTTTGTAAGAAATCACATTTGAGTCCATAGGAAAGCCAATACTATTAAAAGGGGATGAGGTATTATGATGAATTGGTTGCTCAAGTGCTTAGAGATAGCCACCAAAAATACTGAGCCACTCTTCAACAAAATATATCTGTCCCAAGGCAAATATGGAAAATCGGTGCCACCAACAATTTCCATTCGGCCCTACCAATTTTACACTTAGACACATCCTATGCCAATCCCACCATCTCGGTACAACCAACATTCCTAACGGTGCCACCGAGATTGGTGACCAACATTCGGTTAAGCTAATCTCAAGTTTCAGAAATTCCGAGTTTGAAGTCGGTCTCACCGAGTTTGGAAATCCAGTCTAGGTCATTGTATCGGTAACACCGAGATTCATATATCGGTCCCACCGAGAATTCAAAGTTGCCACATTAGTGCACTCGGTACCACCGATATTAACATTTCGGTTTCACCAATTTTGCCAATAATGGTGTAACGGTTTGATTTTGGGAGATGCCTATATATACCCCTCCACCTACCTCTCATTCGTAGAGGAAGCCCTCAAAACACACTTACACTTGCCAGATCCATTTTTCTGAGAGAGAGCCACCTACTCATGTGTTGAGATTAAGATATTCCACTCCAACCATTTGAACCTTAATTTCTAGCCTCCTCGAGTTGCTTTCCACAGGGTCAATCTCTCATACCCGTGCCAAATCTAAGAGAGGGTGATTGAGTGTTGAGGATACTATCTTTAGAAGCACAAGAGCAAGGAGTTCATCGTTCTACCAGATCTATTACCTTTCGGAGGGTGGTGCCTCCTAGATTGGTTAGGTGTCGCTTGGGAGCCTCCTACTTTGTGTTGTGGAGTTGAACCAAGATGTGTGTAAGGGCAAGAATTGTTGGGGAGCGTTGCATGGGAAACAAAAAAATTCCTACGCACACGAATACCTATCATGGTGATGTTCATCTATGTGAGGGAGATCGGATCCACATACCCTTGTAGATCGCTGAGAGGGACGCGGTTGATGTAGTGGAACACCTTCGTGATTCAAATCACCCCAGTGGCTTTTGGTCCCCATCGGAAAGTGCTAAATAGATTGCACCTTTCCCAACGACAAAAAGAAAGAAATTTAGGAGAGGATTGATAGGTTTAAGCATTCAGGGCTGGTGTCGTCCCACGATCCGTCCCGATCTAGCACCGAATGGACGGCACCTCCGTGTTCAGCACACGTATAGCTCGATTACGATCTCCGACTTCTTCATCCAGCAAAATAGACAGGGAAGTAGATGAGTTCTCCGGCAGCGTGACGATGCGCCCATGATGGTGATGATCTATTCCTGCAGGGCTCCACCCGAGCTCTGCAGAAAACCGATCTAGAGGAAGAACTACGAAGTAGAGGTTTAGGGTTGCACGTGGCTAAAGTTGTGTCTCAAAAACCATAAAACCTCTAGTATATATTGGAGGAGGGGATGGGCTAGCCTTGGGGCTTAAGAGAGCCCGAGGGCGTCGACCGAGTGGAGGAGGAGGGGACTCCAACTCCAATTCGGTTTGGGGAAGGAGGAGTCCCCTCCTTCCTTCCCACCTCCCTCTTTTTTTCTCCTTTGATTTTTCTTCTAGACAACATAGCCCCATTGGGCTGGCCTCACGAGCACACCAAGGGCTGGTGCGCCACCCATGGGCTATTAGGTTCTCACCCGCGTAGGTGGCTCCCTCTCGGTAAAAACCCGGAACCCATTCGTCACTCCCGGTACACTGTCGGTAATGCCCGAAATCTTTTCAAAGGCCAAATGAAACAATCCTATATATCAATCTTTGTTTCCGGACCACTCTGGAAACCCTCGTGATGTCCGTGATCTCATCCGGGACTCCAAACGACCTTCGATCACCAACACCTATACCTCAACTTTATCGAAACTTCAGCGAACCTTAAGTGTGCAGACCCTACGGGTTCGAGAACTATGCAGATATGACCTGAGACACTCCTCGGTCAATATCCAATAGCGGGACCTGGATGTCCATATTGGATCCTACATATTCTACGAAGATCTTATCGGTTGAACCTCTGTGCCAAGGATTCATATAATCCCGTATACCATTCCCTTTGTCCTTCGGTATGTTAGTTGCCCGAGATTTGATCGTCGGTATCCCTATACCTATTTCAATCTCGTTACCGGCAAGTCTCTTTACTCACTCCATAATACAAGATTCCATGACTAACACATTTATCCACATTGCTTGCAAGGCTTATATGTGATGTTGTATTATCGAGTGGACCCCGAGATACCTCTCCGTCAAACCGAGTGACAAATCCTAGTCTTGATCCATGCTAACTCAACGGACACCTTCAAGATAATCATTACTATTATATTTCCCGTTTCAAGATAATCGTTTATTATACATGCTATAGAGGTGTACGTTGAGTTAGCATGGATCAAGACTGGGATTTGTCACTCTGTGTGACGGAGAGGTATCTCGGGGCCCACTCGGTAATACAACATCACATATAAGCCTTGCAAGCAATGTGGCTAAAGTGTTAGTCACGGGATCTTGTATGACGGAACGAGTAAAGAGACTTTCCGGTAACAAGATTGAAATAGGTATAGGGATGCCGACGATCAAATCTCAGGCAAGTAACATACGGAAGGACAAAGGGAATGGTATACGGGATTATATGAATCCTTGGCATAGAGGTTCAACCGATAAGATCTTCGTACAATATGTAGGATCCAATATGGACAGCCAAGTCCTGCTATTGGATATTGACCGGGGAGTGTCTCACGTCATGTCTGCATAGTTCTGGAACCCGCAGGGTGTGCACACTTAAGGTCCGGTGACGTTTCGGTGCAGTTGAGTTATAGGTGTTGGTGACCGAAGGTTTGTTCAGTTTCCTGAATGAGATCACGAACGTCACGAGGATATCCGGAATGGTCCGGAAACGAATATTGATATATAGGATTGTTTCATTTGGCCTCCGGATTTCCGGCATTGTCGGCAGTGTACCGGGAGTGACGAATGGGTTCCGGGTTTTTACCGGGAGGGGGCCACCCACCCGGGAGAGAACCTAATAGCCTATGGGTGGCGCACCAGCCCTTGGTGGGCTGGTGAGGCCACCCCAATAGGGTTGTTTCGGCCGAGAGGAAAAATCAAAGGAGAAAAAAAGAGGAGGTGGGAAGGAAGGAGGGGACTCCTCCTTCCCAAACCGAATTGGAGTGGGAGTCCCTCCTCCTCCACTCGGCCGACGCCCTAGGGGATCTCTTAAGCCCCAATGCTAGCCCCTCCCCTCCTCCTATATATACTAGAGGTTTTAGGTTTTTTGAGCCACAACTTTGCCACGTGCAACTCTAAACCTCTACTTCGTAGTTCTTCCTCTAGATCGGTTTTCTGCGGAGCTCGGGCGGAGCCCTGCAGGAATAGATCATCACCATCACCGGCGCATCGTTATGCTGCCGGAGAACTCGTCTACTTCCCCGTCTCTCTTGCTGTATCAAGAAGGCGGAGATCGTCATCGAGCTGTACGTGTGCTGAATGCGGAGGTGCCGTCCGTTCGGTGCTAGATCGCGACGGATCGTGGGACGACGATGATTTGAATCACAAAGTTGTTCCACTACATCAATCGCGTTTCTTAACGCATCCCGCTTAGCGATCTCCCTCTCGTAGATGAACATCACCATGATAGGTCTTCATGTGCGTTGGAAATTTTTTGTTTCCCATGCACCGTTAGATGCCCATAGCAGCCACGTAAAACATGCAACAACAAATTAGAGGACGTCTAACTTGTTTTTGCAGGGTATGCATGTGATGTGATATGGCCAAAGACATGATGTGATATAGTGGATGTATGAGATGATCATGTTGTAATAGTTAAATATCGACTTGCACGTCGATGATACGGCAACCGGCAGGAGCCATAGGGTTGTCTTTAAACTAACGTTTGTGCTTGCAGATGCGTTTACTATATTGTGAGGTTGTAGCTTTAGTAGTGATAGCATAGATAGCACAACAACCTCGATGGCGGCACGATGATGGAGATCATGGTGTGGTGCAGGTGACCATGAAGATCATGCCGGCGCTTTGGTGATGGAGATGAAGAAGTACAAGATCATGGCCATATCATGTCACTTATGAATTGCATGTGATGTTAATCCTTTTATGCACCTTATCTTGTTTAGAACAACGGTAGCATTATAAGGTGATCCCTTACTAAATTTCAAGATAAAATCGTGTTCTCCCCAACTGTGCACCGTTGCGACAGTTCGTCGTTTCGAGACACCACGTGATGATCGGGTGTGATAGACTCAACGTTCACATACAATGGGTGCAAAACAGTTGCACACACGGAACACTCGGGTTAAACTTGACGAGCCTAGCATGTACAGACATGGCCTCAGAACACAAGAGACCGAAAGGTTGAGCATGAATCGTATGGTTGATATGATTAACATAGAGATGTTTACCACTGAAACGACACTCAACTCACGTGATGATCGGACTTGAGTTAGTGGAATTTGGATCATGCCACACTTAAATAACTAGAGGGATGACTATTTGAGTGGGAGTTTATTAGTAATATGATTAGCTGAACTCTAATTCTCTTGAACATAGTCTAAGTAAACTTTGCAAAATTTATGTTGTAGATCAATGGCTCACGCAGTTGCAACCCTGAATTTCAATACATTCCTAGAGAAAGCTAAACTGAAAGATGATGGTAGCAACTTTGTAGACTAGGCTCGTAATCTGAGGCTTATCCTACAAGGTGGGAAAAAGAATTATGTCCTTCATGCAGCGGTAGGAGATGAACCACCCGCTACGTCTGAACAAGATGTTTTGAACGCTTGGCAAGCACGTAAGGAGGACTACTCAGTAGTTCGATGTGCAGTCTTGTATGGCTTAGAACCGGGACTTCAACGGACGCTTTGAACATCATGGAACATATGAGATGTTCCAGGAGTTGAATTTTATCTTTCAGAAGAATGCCCGGATCGAGAGGTATGAGACCTTCGATAAATTCTATGCTTGCAAAATGGAGGAGAATTCGTCTGTCAGTGAACATGTGCTCAAAATGTCTAGGTACTCAAACCGTCTAGCTGAGCTGGGAGTTGAACTCCTGCAAGAGGCTATCACTGACAGAATTCTTCAATCACAGCCACCTAACGACAAGAGCTTTGTGTTGAACTATAACATGCAAGGGATGAATAAGTCACTCGGCGAGTTATTTGTGATGCTGAAAGTCGTAGAGTCAGAACTCCGGAAAGAACATCAAGTGTTGATGGTCAATAAGACTACTGGTTTCAAGAGAAACGACAAAGGCAAGAAGGGAAACTCCAAGTAGAGCGGCAAAAATGTTGCCCCTCTAACGAAGAAACCCAAGGCTGGACCTAAGTCGGAAAGAGAGTGCTATTATTGCAAGGGGATGGGTCACTGGAAGCGCAACTGCCCCAAGTATTTGGCTGATAAGAAGGCGGCCAACGCCAAACCAGGTATATGTGATATACATGTTATTGATGTGCACCTAACCAACTCTCATAGTAGTGCCTCGGTATTTGATACCGGTTCTGTTGCTCACATTTGCAACTCAAAGCAGGAACTGCGGAATAAACAAAGGATGGCGAAAGATCAAGTGAGTGTGTGGGAAATGGTTCCAAGGTTGATGCAATCGCCTTCGGCATGGTCTCACTTCAGTTACCATCGGGACTAGTTATGAACTTAAATAATTGTTATTTAGTGCATGCGTTAAGCATGAAAATTATATCTAGATCTTGTTTATTGCGAGACGGTTACTCATTTAAGTCATAGAATAATGATTGTTCTATTTTTGTGAGTAAATATGGTCATGCACCCAATGTGAGGGATTTGTTCAAATTGAATCTTGATTGTGATGACACACATTTCCATAACATTGAGACTAAAAGATGCAGAGTTAACAATGGTAGCGCCACCTTTTTGTGGCACTGCCGCTTAGGTCATATTGGTGTAAAGCGCATGAAGAAACTCCATGTTGATGGGCTTTTCGAGTCACTTGATTTTGAATCACTTGACACGTGCGAACCATGCCTCTTGGGCAAGATGACTAAGACTCTGTTCTCTGGAACAATGGAGCGTGCAAGGGACTTGTTGGAAATCATACATACTGATGTGTGTGGGCCAATGAGCGTGGAGGCACACGGTGGATATCGTTATTTTCTCACCTTCACTGATGATATGAGTAGGTATGAATATATCTACTTGATGAAGCACAAGTCTGAAACGTTTGAAAGGTTCAAACAATCTCAGAGTGAAGTTGAAAATCATCATAACAAGAAGATGAAGTTCCTATGATCTGATCGAGGGGGCGAATATCTGAGTTTCGAGTTTGGTGCTCACTTAAGACAATGTGGAATTGTTTCACAGTTGACACCGCCTGGAACACCACAATGTAATGGTGTGTCCGAACGTCATAATCGTACTTTGTTAGATATGGTGCGATCTATGATGTCTCTTACCGATTTGCCATAATTTTTTGGGGCTATGCATTAGAGACAGCTGCATTCACTTTAAATAGGGCACCATCAAAATCCGTTGAGACGACACCATATGAGTTGTGGCATGGCAAGAAGCCAAAGTTGTCGTTTCTTAAAGTTTGGGGATGCGATGCTTATGTCAAAAAGCTTCAGCCTGAAAAGCTGGAACCCAAAGTGGAAAAGTGTGTCTTCATAGGTTACACAAAACAGACAGTTGGGTACACCTTCTATCTCAGATCCGAGGGCAAAGTGTTTGTTGCTAAGAACAGAGCTTTTCTTGAGAAAGAGTTTCTCTCGAAAGAATTGAGTTGTGGAACCTTTGCTCCAACAGGATGCTGGTGCAGAGCAGAGAAAATCTCTATCGAGGCAACACTAATTGAGGAGGAAGCTAACGATGATGATCATGAAGCTTCGAATCAAGTTACTATCGGACCTCGCAGGTTGACAAGATCACGTACTGCTCCTGAGTGGTATGGGAATCCTGACTTATCTATCATGTTGTTAGACAACAATGAGCCTGCGAATTATGAAGAAGCAATGGTGGGCCCGTATTCCAAAAAATGGCTAGAGGCCATGAAATCCGAGATAGGATCTATGTATGAAAACAAAGTCTGGACTTTGGAAGTATTACCTGAAGGTCACAAGGCTATTCAGAACAAATGGATATTTAAGAAGAAGACGGAAGCGGACGATAATGTGACCGTTTATAAAGCTCGACTTGTGGCAAAGTGTTTTTCACAAGTTCAAGGAGTTGACTACAATGAGACATTCTCACCGGTAACGATGCTTAAGTCCGTCTTAATCATGTTAGCAATAGCTGCATTTTTCGATTATGAAATCTGGCTGATGGATGTCAAAACGGTGTTCCTTAATGGTTTTCTTAAGGAAGACTTTTATATGATGCAACCCGAAGGTTTTGTCGATCCAAAGAATGCTAACAAAGTATGCAAGCTCCAGCGATCCATTTGTGGACTGGTGCAAGCATCTCGGAGTTGGAATAAGCGCTTGGATGAGGTGATCTAGGCATTTGGGTTTATACGAGTTGTTGGAGAATCTTGTATATATAAGAAAGTGAGTGGGAGCTCTTTAGCGTTTCTAATATTATATGTGGATGACATATTGCTGATTGGAAACACTGTGGAGTTTTTAGAGAGCGTAAAGGATTACTTGAACAAATGTTTTTCAATGAAAGACCTAGGAGAAGTTGCTTACATATTAGGCATAAAGATCTATAGAGATAGATCGAGGCGCCTAATAGGACTTTCGCAGAGCACATACCTTGATAAAGTTTTGAAGAGGTTCAAAATGGAGCAATCCAAGTAGGGGTTCTTGCCAGTGTTACAAGGTATAAAGTTGAGTAAGACTCAGTGTCCAGTAACTACAGAAGATAGAGAAAAGATGAGTACCGTCCCCTATGCTTCAGCCATAGGGTCTATCATGTATGCAATGTTGTGCACAAGACCGGACGTCAGCCTGGTCATAAGTATGGCAGGCAGGTTTCAAAGTGATCTAGGAGTGGAACACTGGGCGGCGGTCAAGAATATTCTGAAGTACCTGAAAAGGACTAAGGGAATGTTTCTCGTTTATGGAGGTGACGAAGAGCTCATCGTAAAGGGTTACGTCGATGCAAGCTTTGGCACTAATCTGGATGACTCTAAGTCTCAAACCGGATACGTATTTATTCTCAATGGGGGTGCGGTAAGCTCGTGCAGTTCCAAGCAAAGCGTCTTAGCAGATTCTACATGTGAAGCGGAGTACATGGCTGCCTCGGAGGCGGCTAAGGAGGGTGTCTCGATGAAGCAGTTCATGACGGATCTTGGAGTTATGCCGAGCGCACTAAATCCAATATCTCTGTTCTGTGACAACATTGGTGCCATTGCTCTAGCCAAGGAACCAAGGTTTCACAAGAAGACCAGACACATCAAACGACGCTTCAACCTCATCCGCGACTATGTCTAAAGAGAGGACGTAAATATTTTCAAAGTGCACACGGATCTCAATGTTGCAGATCCGCTAACTAAACCTCTTCCACGAGTGAAGCATGATCAACACCAGAACTGTATGGGTGTTAGATTCATTCCAATGTAAATCGCATAGCAATGTGATACTAGATTATTGACTCTAGTGCAAGTGGGAGAATGTTGGAAATATGCCCTAGAGGCAATGATAAAATAGTTATTATTATATTTCCTGTTTCAAGATAATCATTTATTATCCATGCTATAATTGTATTGAATGAAAACATAAATGAATGTCTGGATGTATAGACAAAACTTTGTCCCTAGTAAGCCTCTAGTTTACTAGCCAGTTGATCAAGGATGGTTAATATTTTCTAACCATATGCAAGTGTTGTCACTTGATGACTGGATAACATCATTGGGAGAATGATGTGATGGACAAGACCCAAACTATAAACGTAGCATGTGATCGTGTCATTTTGTTGATATTGTTTTCTGCGTATCAAGTATTCATTCCTATGACCATGAGATCATGTAACTCACTGACACTGGAGGAATACCTTGTGTGTGTCAAACGTCGCAACGTTACTGGGTGACTATAAAGGTGCTCTACAGGTATCTCTGAAGGTGTCCGTTCAGTTAGCATGGATCGATTCACGGATTTGTCATTCCGTGTGACGGAGAGGTATCTCGGGGCCCACTCGGTAATACAGCATCACATATAAGCCTTGCAAGCAATGTGTCTAATGTGTTAGTCACGGGATTTTGTATCACGGAACGAGTAAAGAAACTTGCCGGTAACGAGATTGAAGTAGGTATAGGGATATCGACGATCAAATCTTGGGCAAGTAACTACCGAAGGACAAAGGGAATGGTATACGGGATTATATGAACCCTTGGCACAGAGGTTCAACCGATAAGATCTTGGTAGAATATAGGATCCAATATGGACATCCAGGTCCCGTTGTTGGATATTGACCGGGGAGTGTCTCAGGTCATATCTGCATAGTTTTGGAACCCACAGGGTATGCACACTTAAGGTTCGATGACGTTTCGGTACAGTTGAGTTATAGGTGTTGGTGACCAAAGGTTTGTTCGGTGTCCCGGATGAGATCACGGACGTCACGAGGATTTACGGAAGGGTTCGGAAACGAATATTGATATATAGGATTGTTTCATTTGACCTCCGGATTTCGGGCATTGCCGGCAGTGTACCGGGAGTGACGAATGGGTTCCGGGTTTTTACTGGGAGGGGGGCACCCACCCGGGAAAGAATCTAATAGGCTATGGGTGGCACACCAGCCCTTGGTGGGCTGGTGAGGCCAGCCCAATAGGGTTCTTTCGGCCAAGATGAAAAATCAAAGGAGAAAAAAAAGGAGGTGGGAAGGAAGGAAGGGACTCCTCCTTCCCAAACGGAATTGGAGTGGGAGTCCCTCCTCCTCCACTCGGCCGACGCCCTAGGGGCTCTCTTGAGCCCCAAGGCTAGCCCCTCCCCTCCTCCTATATATACTAGAGGTTTTAGGTTTTTTGAGACACAGCTTTGCCACGTGTAACCCTAAACCTCTACTTCGTAGTTCTTCCTCTAGATCGGTTTTCTGCGGAGCTCAGGCGGAGCCCTGCAGGAATAGATCATCGCCATCACTGGCGCGTCGTCACGCTGCCGGAGAACTCATCTACTTCCCCGTCTCTCTTGCTGGGTCAAGAAGGCGGAGATCGTCATCGATCTGTACGTGTGCTGAACGCGGAGGTGCCGTCCGTTCGGTGCTAGATCGGGAAGGAT
Source organism: Hordeum vulgare subsp. vulgare (assembly GCF_904849725.1). NCBI lineage: Eukaryota > Viridiplantae > Streptophyta > Magnoliopsida > Poales > Poaceae > Hordeum > Hordeum vulgare. The sequence goes on along the minus strand of NC_058520.1, from coordinate 378,505,395 downwards.
CGTGGGACGACGGTGATTTGAATCACGAAGTTGTTCCTCTACATCAACCGCGTTTCTTAACGCTTCCCGCTTAGTGATCTACAAGGGTATGTGGATCCGGTCTCCCACTCATAGATGAACATCACCATGATAGGTCTTCGTGTGCGTAGGAAATTTTTTGTTTCTCATGCAGCGTTCCCCAACACATAGCAGTACCTAGATGGCAATCTCTCTCTTTGATCTTCAATACAATGATCATCACATATTTGCTTTGATCCATATGAGGTTGCTATTTTACACGGTGCGATTGTTGGGATCCGATGAATTGTGGGTTTATGTTCAGATTATTCATGATAAATATTTGAGTCTCCTCTGATATGTAATATGATTCTTATATGCATGATTATGATAGCTTCGTAATTCTCTCTGATCTATCGAAATAGTTTGGCCAACTAGATTGATATTTCTTTGGTGAGAGAGGTGTGTTGTAGTAGGTTCAACCTAGCGACTTTCTATATCCCTGTGACAGAAGGGGACAAGTTGCATCTTTGTGTTGCTTCTACTAAGGATAAACGATGGGGTTTATTCATATTGGTTTAGTTTACTTTGTCTACATCATGGTTTCTTACTCCAAGCATTACTTCATTCGTCATGAACTTAATACATAGAGAGGCAAGCATAGAAGCGCTCTTGAAGTGAAGTAATAGTAATAGGTGCGTGAAGGATTCGGCATGTTTGTTTATGGACTTGATGCCTATATTTACATGATCATTGCCATGAAAATGGCATAACTATCTGCTCTTCGATCCATTGCCCAACAGTAATTTGTTTACCCACCGTGTGCTATTTTTATGAGAGATGCCATTAGGGAAAGCTATGGACCCTGGGTCTATTCACAACATATTGCTAAAACCTCCAATACCTTGCTGCCATTTATTTGACTTTATTTTATTTTGCATTTTACAATTACTTACAATTATCTACACACCTCATTTGCTTGCAAATAACGAGACCAAGGGGATTGACAACCCTCTTGCCCGCGTTGGGTGCAAGTTGTTTGTTATTTTGTGTGCAGCCGCTGAAAACGGTTGTGGTTCATATTCATATTGGTTCTATAAACCTTGGTTTCATAATTTAGGGAAATACTTACTCATTTGTGCTACGATAACCCGCCCCTCTTCACGGAAAACCCAACGCAGATCACAAGTATCATGTGATGGTGGAAGTTGCATTGGTATATATATCGGAAAGGCTAAGAAAATGACGTGATAGATATGTATGGTGGATGTTTGTAGGAAGATATAGGATGGCTTATGTATGATAGAGTGTATCATATCACGGGGTTTGGATGCACTGGCAAAGGTTGCACCGATCCTCTAGGTGAGAATGGGAAATGCATGGTACCAAAGAGGCTAGCAAATATGAAAAGGTGAGAGTGTGCATATCCATGGATTCACATTAGTCATAAAGAACTCATATACTTATTGCAAATCCTATTATCTCTCTCAAAGAAAAGTACTACCGCATACCCCTAGGGAGAAGGTTGGTAGGAGTTAACCATCATGCACCTCTGATCCAAACAACACATAGGATTTCTTTCACACATAAGAACGCTCACACATCATCATCATGGCATAATAAATATTTAGATGTGTAATTAATAACAGGGTTTAATACCAATATTTCTACCAACAAACAATGATGTCCTTGCATATTACTACATCAATATCATTAACCCATAGTTCTCTTTAATGTGCTACATGAAGGTTTCTATTATAGCATCCTTGAATACCTATCCTTTTTGGACTAATCTTATAACCCATGCAAATTACCGTTACTATATATTCTACTCTCAAACAAAGATATGTGAAGAACGAGAGTGCAATTATTTCTATAAAATCGACACGCCACCGTGCTTTAAAAGATATAAGTGAAGTACTAGAGCAACTGCTTAGCTCAAAATATATAAGTGAAGCACATAGAGTATTCTAACAAATCATGACAGACATGTGTCTCTCAAATAGGTGTGTACAAAAAACAAAGATTGTGGAAAAATAAAAGCAAAGCAAACTATAATACACGACTCTCCAAGAAAAACATATATCATGTGATGAATAAAAACATAGCTCTGAGTGACATACCGATGGAATAGAGATGAAAGTGCGGATGCCTTCAGCGGCATCCCCAAGCTTAGATGCTTGAGTATTCATAGAATATTACTTTGGGGTTCCTTTGTTATACAATTTTAGGTTCTTTCCGCTCCTTATTCCTTCATCCATCGTGATCACACCTAAAACTTGAATACTTCAGCACACACAACTCAATAGAAACCTCGTGAGATCTGTTAATACAATAGGCAGATCATAAACTTTAGGTACTATTGTAATTGATTCATATTTAATTATTAAATAAGTTTATTTATTGTAACTTCTTCATGACGTATACCCGCTAATATAATCCATAGCATCATCAAAACATGCAAACTATGCAAGAAAAATCAGAATCCATTTAAAACAGAACAACCTGTAATGATCAGCACTAATACCATACTTTTGTAACTTCAAAAATTCTAAAACATTAGACCAACCTTGGGAATTTTTATATCAATCCTTTTTAAATAATTCAGATCAAAAAGACGTTCCAGTAAAATTAGAAAAATTATGTACGTAAAAGTTTCTATTTTGGCATTGTATCAATTATACTATCATCCATATCAATCACACGGACTTTGCTTGTCACAAACACTAATTAACACATAAAAACATAATCATTGCAATAGCAATAATCATGTCAAGTCACAATAAAAGAAAGTAGAACAAATATTTAAGATAACTATTGGGTTGCCTCTCAAGAAGCGCTATCGTTTTATGCCCCCTAGCTAGGGATAATCCATGGTATCAAGTGATATCATCTTTGACATTCATTACATAAGTGGACCTAATGATATATGCATAAGGTGGTTTAATTATATTTCAAGGGAATTTTTACATCCCTTTCTTTAATGGGAATTATAATCTTATAATTCCTTCCATCATATCAATAATAATACCTATAGTTCGTAAGAAAGATCTACCCAGTATTATTGGGCAATACGGATTGCATTTAATATCATGCACAATGAAATCTACATGCACATAATTTATGTTACCAATAATAAGCACATCATTTATTCTAAGTAAACGTTTCTTAATAGTGGAATCTGCAAGATGCAAGTTAAGGGAACAATCTTGTATATCGATGAGACCCAGCACATCACAAAGAGATTTAGGTATAGTAGAAATACTAGCAAAAAGGTACACAAATCATTACATTCATACCCTTGAAGCTTAATTTTAATAGTGGGTTCACATTCATCATGCAACTTTCTAGGTATTGAAACTTCTTGGTCAAGTTTCTCTTCATGAGCTTTCATCATAGCTTCTACAATATGTTTAGCAGAAAGCTTTATTCTGTTCATAAGCATTAGATGAGCCAATTATGGATTGCAGAAAGGAAATACATTCAACTAAAGTGCAACTTCCATAATTAAATTCCTTCTAATCCAAGGTAGTGGGCACATCACTAGCTAAAGTTTTGACCTTTCCAAACCCACTTTTTTCATTTTTATAATTAAGATCATCACCCTCCTCAAAAGCGGGGCGCATTATAGCTAAATTTGACTCATATACAGTCCCTTTATCATAAGTTTTAATATTAGTAAATAAATAATCAATAGGAGAACTTGGTGGAAGAGCTTTTTCTAAGAATTGTCGGTTAGCTCTCAACTTAGCGGCCCTCTACTTACTTCCATTAATAGAGACTTGGATATATTTAATGGAATCATTAGTATCATTCTTAGGTGCCAATTTTTTATTTCTAAGAGTTTATCCATCATGAGAACTCCTATCCATATTTGTAGCCACATCGTCAACTTTATAATGTTTTTCTTCCGTCATAGTATTGAAAATCTTTTGAAAACTAATAAATTCTTTAATGGTGTTCTCAAGATCCTAGGTTATACTATTATTATTAGAAGAATAATTTCTATAGGAATTACCATAATTATTAGAGGAATTACCGGGGTACGCTCTAACATTTAAATTCCCTCTATAAGCATTGTTGTTGAAATTATTCCGAGAGACAAAATTCACATCAATAGCATCATTATTTTGCTCAATAAAAGTAGATAGTGGCATATCATTGGGATCAACATGAGCATGTTTATTAGCAACCATATTCATAATAGCATCCATTTTATCACTCAAAGTGGCAATTTCTTCAACATAATTTACATTCTTACCCGTTGGATCTCGCTGGGTGTGCCATTGAGAATAATTTCTCATGATGTTGTCCAGAAGTTTTGTAGCCTCTCACAGTGTTACTTCCATAAAGTTACCATGTGCAACAGAATCTAGAAGGTTTCTAGATACAAAGTTTAACCCCGCAAAGAAATTTTGTATAATCATCCATAAACTCAAACCATGTGTGGGACAATTCCTAATCATCAATTTCATTCTCTCATGCTTGTGAAACATGTTCTTGATCATGTTGTTTAAAATTCATAATCTGATTACGAAGAGCGATAAACCTAGCAAGAGGGAAATACTTTGCAATAAAAGCATCTTTACACTTATCACGTGTTCCAATACTATAACGAGGTAAAGATGAAAACCAAGCTTTAGATTTGCCTCTTAATGAAAAAGGACATAATTTCAATTTCACTATATCATTTTCCATATCCTTGTTCTTTGGTGTATCATATAATTTAACAAAATTATTGAGATGGGAAGCCCGGTCCTCATTAGGACTTCTATAAAATTGTTCTTTCATAAGAAGATTTAGGAGTGCAACGGTAATATCATAAAACTACACACTAGTGGCGGGTGGTATCGGAGTACTAATAAAATCATTGTAGTTAGTATTCGAGAAGTCACACAATTGTAAAACTTCCTAGTCTATCCCATGTTTCATCGTGGGCATATATATATATATATATATATATATATATATATATATATATATATATATATATATATATATATATATATATATATATATATATATATATATATATATATATATATATATATATATATATATATATATATACGAGTACATGATGTACTTGGAGTACAAGACAAAGTGTAATACTTCCTAGTCTATCCCATGTTTCTAATCTAATCATGATACTCAACATGCTCGTGCAGTCACAATGGTAGCAACACAGACAGCGAGACTGGAGAAGAATCCACATGTAAGCCAACGATCACCCCCCACAGTCGTAACGGTCGATGCATCGCAGAAGTTGTGGCAGGAGTGGAAAACCGATGAGGTTGCAAAATTAAGCTTATATCCCTTTATGCCATTATGGAGGTAGCCAAGAGCATAGGGTGATGTAGTTGTAGTTGAGGTGTCCATGTGAAGAACATCGTGGTCGATGTCGAGTCGAGGTGTCCGGTGTCCAGGAAGTTGGCGTGGAGCCACAGACACAAGGAGGTGCCGTGTTAGTCATGGGTGCAGTGGTGCACCGATAAGAAGGCGGAGTTGACGACATGTAGCGCCGGGTTTGCCAAGCCCGAGGACACTTCGTGGATGAAGGCATGCATCAGTGTTGCCCGCATCGGGCATACGCGGATGGATGAAGACGATGTTGACGATGCGCTGCTCCTGGTTTGACACACTTAGGAACACGTCGAGGACGAAGGAACGTGACGGTGGTGCCAGCACCGGGCATGCGTAGACGAGAATCTGCACAAGCTGGTATGCCGTGTTGAGGGGGATAGTAGAGAAGGACTCGACAATGGTTGCAACACAAATCGGCAGGGGCCGATGTGGCCCTCGGTGGTCTGAGTATATTAAGTTGTTAGGGAATACAACTACGATGATGGCAATGAGCTAGTGTTGGACGAAGATGAAGGGGGTGAAGGCTCGGGTGAGTGAGCTACAGCGGCACCAAAGAGGAGCGGCGGCCACGACTGTTTAGGAGCAAGGCGGTGATGCTTGAAGTAGGCGAGGAAGAACCCAATAGCATGACGAAAACCCATGAGGACGATGGTGTTCTTGATCCGAGGCAGGTAGCACGGAACATGCCACATAGAAGTCGATGCATGGGAACGACACATTGGACTGCGAGTCGTGGCGCTATGGCCCGAAGGGGAGATGCAATAATGGTGTGCAGGTCTAGGAAACGGCGGGAAGACCTCAGGGCGGTGGCATGGACCATGATATGTGGCGCGACGACCCGAAGGGACGGCACAGCGGCGGAGGGTGGGTCGATGCAGCTACGGGACGGCCTCGGGCGGCGGTGGCGACCACGTGTCACGACACTACAGCCTAAAGGGGTGGTGTAGAGGCGGCTCAGGTCGCAGGGACTCATTGTCGTGGCACTACAACCCGAAGGGGCGACGTAGTTGCAACGCACGAGTTGGTGCAGCCGCGGGGAGAACCATGGGGTGTCGGCACGACAGCCCAACGGGGCGACGTGGTGCAGCATATTGCTTGATCGATGGAGGGGCGTGATATACTGGGGACAGTCTTCATAGGACCTACGAAGGTGCACGCAACTGATGGGCCAGATCGGTCGCACGTCATTGATGATCGTGCACGAGGGCGGGGATGTTGCACGTTGGAGGCGGGATGGCGACGGAGTGCAAGATGAAGCATGTGACGATGTGCGTACAAACCTGATGCAGCCGGAGCTGGCTATCGGCCCGAGGCAGTCGGCGAGGCCTACACAGCCAATAGCGGGCAGTCAGAGCAAGTAGCGGGCCCTATGCAGCCGGCAAGGCACACGGTTGGGAGGCCATACAGGCGCATCGACGTCCGGTGGTGATGGAGAAGTTACGGTCAGAGAAGGGCAACAACAACCGGCAATGGGCAACGGGCAAGAAGACGCGACGGTCAGTGAAGATGCTGGGTAGTCGCGCCGGTATCGGAGTACAGGCACGGGGTCGACGGCGGCGGCCGGCAACGCAAACCGATCTTAAATTCAAAAACCGCAAAGAAAACACTAATCAAAGTGATGGCGAGAGAGAGAAAATCCAGAGAAAGGACTCGGGAAAAAGACTCTTTAGGGCAGGCGATCAACACGACCGATGGATGAACAATAGGTACACGCGGCGCGGCCCCCGACAACGGTCATGGAGGAAGGTTGCTCCAGGGGCGGCGCGGAGTGGAAGCGGCGGGCGGTGGCTAGGGTTGGATCTGTTAGGTTGATACCATGTTAGAAGGGATAGAGGGATTGGTGGAATATTTGGATGTACTTCTTGAGCCTTGTGGGCATATATATAGGAGTACATGATCTACCTGTAGTATAAGACAAGCCCGAATACCTCCTTGTCTATCATATGTTTCCAATCTAATCACGACACTCAACACCGCAGATGGACGGCAGAGTATATTTAGGAGCCGCGGACGTTGGGGAGTAAGAAATATCCTTCACCAAAGTTTTTTAGGAGTTTGGTTAAGTATCGATATAATAAGAAAAACCGAATGTATCCTCCCCTAATACCTTATTGGGGATCGGTTAGAGATGTTATAGGGTATTTGTTTTATGAGTGTAAGGTCTCTCGAGTTGTTCATGTTGAGTATATATTGTGGCATGGTAGATTGATTCTTGTACATCAAGCCCAACTCCTATTTCCTTGTATAGATTGATGTCGAGGCCCACATTGTACATCTATATACATGCTTATTACACGACCAATATATCGTGCATTACCACAACTATCCACGTGGTATCAGTTACCGCGATCCAACCCTAGATTCCGCTCCCTTGCATCGTTGCCGCACCCATTGTTGTTGCCGCTCTTTCCCCTCCACGGTGCCACCGCACCTTGCCGCCGCCTCTTCCCTACCCCTCCATGCCGTCGCTACATCTCCTAGCCTTCGCTGCACCCACCCCCTTCATCTACAACCCTAGAATCACCACCCAGCCACCGTTGTGTCTTATGCCTCTTCTCTCTCCCGTCCTAGCAATACCTTTGCTGGCCACACTAGTGGGGATGGGGGCTATAGTCCCGGCCCATAAGGGGCTTTAGTCCCGGTTCACCAATCGGGACCAAAGGGGCGGTACTAAAGGCCTAACCTTTAGTCTCGGCCCTGTTCCAAGCCGGGACCAAAGGTGCTCCACGTGGGCGCCTCGGAGCGCCCTCAGGGGCAGGCCCTTTAGTCCCAGGTCTTAACACGGACTGGGACTAAAGAGTTTCTGCAGATTTTGTTTATTTTAGGGTTTTAGGGTTCTAGGATTTAGGTGTTCGGGAGATTAACGTGATGCCTCGTTTGGTATTCGGGAATTAGTTTTCATATAATTCTAAATATACATGTTTATGCATATATATATAAGATTAACTTATCTTACAAGCGAGCATATATATACAATTATATGGAGATCTGAATTATCGGGACTAGAGCCCGTCTATTCGATTACATGGACCAACATCAGTAATGGCCCCTAGCTACACTAAATCGTCCTTTGTCATCTATAGCTTCCGTCCTCAGAAAGGTCGCAAGCTCCTCTGCAACAGCAATCGCGCGTTGCTCTGGTAGGACCTTCTCCCTCATGGTCGTGTACTATATAAGAAGAGGAGAAGAATATGAATATCAATCATGATAACAAAGAATGACGGGTAAAAATACAGGTGTGAATGTTCATTGCTTACGTCGTATCTGTGATCCTTGTGCTCAGAGGTAAACGTGCGAATGGTCTCGCAAACATAGTATCCGCATAGATGCGTCCCCCGTGGCTGCTGGTCGCACTTTACGAGAATAGATTATATATAATCAAAATAATAATCTAGCATCATAAATGTATTGAAAATAGAAGTATATCATACTACTACTTACCTGAGCCGCTCTAAAGGTCAGCTTCTCATGCTCGATACCGGGAGTCACGCACTTGAACCGCTTCCAAACCCTGCCCGACATGGAAAATGATTTGCTAAGTTTTTCATTAATTGATATATCAGAAAATCATCGAAAGAGACCGATAGAGCGCAAGAATGATTGAAATTACCCTTGGAGCATGTCATGCAGGCTTTGGAACTATTCCAAGGGTCTCTATAATGGGTCGAAGGCATCAACTCTTCCCTTATCAATTTGAATGTCCAACAGAATCCAATGGAAGCTGCACATGTATATATATATATATATATATATATATATATATATATATATGTGTGTGTGTGTGTGTGTGTGTGTGTGTCAGTAACTTATCAATTACACTTATAAGTGAATGGACACAATAGAGTAAAGACCCTCACCTGAAGTTGTATGGAAACAGTATGTGGTCACAGAAATTTTGATCTGTTAGAAACCTTAGAAGGTATTCCTCCGTCTCCTTGGGTTTATCAGTTAGCATCGCTATATGTATTTTATCTGGGTCAATAAACCCAATATTTAGGATGTTCCTATTTTTACAATCCAGAATCTTCATTTTGCATAATAGAGTACAATTTATATGTAGACAATGAATTGACATAACTAAACAAGTTATATGTAGACAACGAATTGAAAAACTTATAGACAATAGCAACTCATAAGCGATTTGTCGAGGGCGTCGGCATTATATATCTGGAAGAGTTCATCAAAGTCGATATGGATTTCTTCGGGGCGGCCGTAGTACTCCCGTGGGACACTCACCACGATCATCGTTCTCCCATTCTTTGATTCACTTAAGTACCATGTTTGCAAGTAACGCATATTTGTTGGGAGATCATCTTTGCTGACCAAAGGCGCTCCCATGACAAACTATGGCTTAGGGGCTACCACAGCCTTGGGTAACCCGTCGTCTTGGGAAGCCAGAACGTCTTCAACCGGGATACCCCATTCATCCGCCCACTTCTTTGCTAATTCCAAATCTTGCCCCTGCATCAGAGGGGGGACATTCTCGGGTAACACCCTGAGGGGTGGGATCGACTGTTTGGCATGTTGTCCAAGCTGAGGAACGTCTGATCTTTTTTGCTTGTAGTTGAACTTGATTTGCTCCCACTTGCACTTGCACGTGATCTGCTCTTTTTCACTTCCTTCTACAATGTGCGTGTATAGTCATCAGGCTTATGGTGTAAGTCATACTGTGATGGAAGGCTCGTGAAGTATTTTGCAAATGCTATTTGCTTCTCGGTGTATTCCGGGCAGGGCTCGGGTTCCTTCTTTTTCATCTGCGCATCATGATGTTCCTTCGCTATCCTCGCGTTTTCCTCGGCGGTACGATCATAAGGTCTGATAGGAAGATTAGCATGAGGTACCTTTGGGAGGGGCGATAGTTTGCGCTTTGGGGAGCTCCGTCGCTTAGAAATCATCGGCGGAGCGTTCTTGCTGGCACGCTTCCGCTTAGTATCCGGAGTGTGCGGCGGCGGAGACGGACGACCCAAGTCCGGCGGCGGTGATCGAGATGGACTCGTGTTGTGCTGGTCGTCGTCATGTGGAGGGCTTGGAGATGATGGAGGTGTAGGTGACCTGCAACGACTCGGAAGCGGTGTTGTGCTTGGGCCGAGCCTGGAAGCTTGATGTAGTTCTTGTCCCATAGGATGACTCCACCCAGTACTTCTCCGAGTGTCCTTTCATCTTCGGGTCCAACTATGTTGAGCTCCATATCATGAAACACCGCCATGATTTCATCCACCCCGACTTTAGCAAAGCCAGCTGGAATCTCACGGCCATGCCAGCGTGCATCAGGGCCAGAAGGTAAAGCTTGTCCGACGTCCACCTTCATGGATATGTTCTTGAATTTCTGATGGAGTTCACATGATTTTGACTCCTTGATTCCATCCACGGGGTAGCCGGGACCGCCCTCTATCATTCTTCGTGCATCTTCGGGCGGGGCCTCAGATTCAGCCACGCTGCTTTTCCGCTTAGATGGGGCGCCGGTAATATCGAGTGCAGGATCTTCCTAGCGCGCTACTCCTCTAAGCTCATCAATCTGCTTTTGTTGCTCGTTAATCCTGGCAAGCAACTGGTTGAACTTGTCATTCTCCTCATCCTGCTGTCGCTTCTTTGCTCTCGCTCGGCTTCTATAAGCGTCTTGGTCTCTGGCAAACCCAAGCCACCACGGGTAAGAAGGACCGAAGCCCCTCGCGTTTGTCCTCCATGTTCGTCATTGCCGAGGACCAGTGTGAGCAAATCTTTCTCTCTATCTGCAGTGAACTGTCTTTTTCCCTCCTTAATTTCTTTCACTATCTTTTTCCAATTCTCCCTGGGTATCCTAAGACCGTCACTCCAGATGAGGTCCCCTGTTTCTTTGTCGTACGAACCACCATGCGCAAGGAACCAATTTCTTGCTCTCAATTCCCACTCATCACGGAGTGGTTCAGGTATGATGCCTTTAGCTAGCAGATCTTGCTCTTTCTTATCCCACTTTGGAATGGCAGTCTCATAGCCCCCTGGCCCCAGCTTGTGGTGATATTTCTTCTTCTCGGCATTTTTCTGGTTCTTTTCTGATAATGCCGGGGCATCTTCTGACTCCTTGTACTCTTGAAATGCCTTCCAGTGATTCGCCTGCTTGGCTAGATACCCCTCGAATACTGGCACTTTCTTTGTCTTCAGATAGTTTTTCCATAGCTTCTTCTTCGAGCTACGGAACAGTTCGGCCATCTTCTTTAGAGTCCACTGCTTGACTTTGGCCCTCAGTTTTTTTTGCGGCGTCTTCATTCTCACATTCTGGCAGGTTGAAATGTGACATGAGATCATTCCAAAGATTATCTTTGTACCTTTCGGCGACATAGTCACTATCGGCTGCCCCTTTGCGCTTGTTCCACTCCCGAACGCTGATCGGGACGTGATCCCTAACGAGAACTCCGCATTGCTTCTTGAATGTGTCAGCAGCATTCTTAGGAAGCTTGGGTTCGCCCGTAGGCAATATCACCTCAAAGGTGTAATGCGTCCGTGCATCCAATTTTCTAGTCGGGCCTCGTTTCGTAGCTTTGCTTGATGTGGAGGCCTAAGAGGGAGAAACATTCGTCAAATGAATGTATCTGTATACAATATAGAGCTATCTCCAATATTTTTCACAGATTACAAGTGATTGTCGAACTTCATATGTATACCTCGTCGGACTTTATTATTTCTCCACCGGCTTCTCCATTAGTGGAGCTATCACCTTCTCCATCATTGGACCTATCTCCTGCCCCATCGGCTTCATCTTCGTGTCGGTCGACCTCCATTCCATATCCGGAGGGGTTTAGATATGACGACGGAGATTCAGCTGGTTCAATGTCGGGGCCGTCTTTGATTATATCTTCGAGAAGTTCTTCCTCTTCGAGGTTCCTGGTATGTGGATCCATAGTTCTGCAAAAAAACGGACATTTGATTAACTAATAAACTAACAAACTATATAAGAGGGGTTGGAAACTTCGAAGTGTCGTTTTATGTAGGAGGACCTTTAGTCCCGGGTCTTGGCTAGAACCTAAACTCTAAAATATGTCTAACGGATTCTCTTAACCTTTAAGGATTTAACAAAATGGCGACATTATAGATGTGTAGAAAATGATCCTATTTTTCCTGATCTCATCTACCCTTCTATATGTCACATTGTCTAGTGTCAAAGGACTTTGTTGAACTTTGTACCAAAAAAGAATTATTCTATCAGGAACTCCGTTCCAAAACAACTTTAGTCCCGGGTCGTGGCTCCACCCGGGAATCCTAAATTTCCGCATAGTATTCAAAGTAGGAGTACTTTTCCAATTTGAGCATTCAATAAGCAAAACCAAATCGTAAAATAAAGTAGTATTCAAATTAGCATGCATTCAATTATAAGCAAAACTACATCATCTCTTTTGTCCGTACATCGTCGAATATTATCACTAATACTCCTCGAATACTATCATACATATAGCATCACAGATACAGCTGGAACCGTAGCGCCCGACGGGTATCGTCGCGGGCGGTGGACACCCAAAGAGAAGGAACCATCACAGGATCATAGCTCCAGTGAGATCCCTGAAGAACCTGCCAGGTATGCTTGAACCTGCCCTCCAACGCAACCATGTAGCGACGGACGTGCTCATCCTCCTCGCTGACACGGTGACGTACCACCTCCGTGGTGTCCGGAAGCCTCGGCACCGTCACTGGCCCACGCGACCGCCACCAAACAAGGATCGGGTCAACAACGGGCTGGCTCCTCACCAACCTACGCCCCCTGGAAGGTAGCACCTCCCAATACCAGCCGGGCGGAGCCCAGTCCCGGACATGGCCCCTCTGATCAAGCAGGTGTCCTCCGCCGAGTCGACGACGAGGATGCGGGATAGTCATCGTAAAATGAACTAAAAAAATAAACTAGTTCTATTAATTTTCTTGCTAAAAATAAACTAATTGTATATATAGTAAAATAAACTATTAACACTTAAGCATATACAATAGCAAAATTAAGCAATAATCTAAGAAACACTAATTAAGCACCTATATACATAGAAATGTCTTCTTCTTCTTCTTCTTCTTCTTCTTCTTTCTTATTTTCTTCTCCGCTTCTTCTTCAACTTCTCTTCTTCTACTTCTCCTCTTCTTCTATTTTTCCTCTTCTTCTCCTCTCCTCCTCTTCTTATTCTCCTTTTTCTTCTTTCTTCTCCTCCTCTTCTCATTTTCCTTTTTCCTAATCTTATTTTCTTATTTTTGTTCATCTTTCTTCTTCTTGTAACCCTAACCTAATTCTAAATATTACTAACCCTAAAAATCTAGCACAAACCTAATAACAATAGGAACTAAATGACAAAAAAATCTTTTCTTCTCCTTTTTCTTCTTTTCTTTCCTTTTTCTTCTTTTCTTCTCCTTTTTCTTCTTTTCTTCTCCTTTTTCTTCTTTTCTTCCCTTTTTCATCTTTTCTTCTCCTTTTTCTTCTTTTCTTGTCCTTTTTTTTCTTTTCTTCTCCTTTTTCTTCTTTTCTTCTCCTTTTTCTTCTATCGGCCGGAGTGTTGGGGAGGAGGGGGCAGAGGGCTTACCGGCCGGAGTGGGAGGGGAGGGCGTCGACGACGGCAAGGAGGACGGCAGGCGGCGGCGAGGAGGATGACGGCGACGGCGAGGAGGACGGGGGGCAGCTTGGCGGCGTCGAGTTCGTCGGTGTCGCGTCGGGCAATAGAGTCCGAGGAAGAAGAACGAAATGGCGATTTGGGTTGGAAATTTCCAACTTCCGCTTATATAGTAGGATCTTTGGTCCCGGTTCGGGGCTCGAACCGGGACTAAAGACACCCTTTAGTCCTGGGTGGAGCCACGACCCGGGACTAAAGGCCTTTTTCGGCAGACCAAAAGGCGGGAAGCAGGGGCCTTTAGTCCCGGGTGGAGCCACGACCCGGGACTAAAGGCCCGTGCTCGGCAGGCGGCAGGCGAGGGGCTTTAGTCCCGGGTCGTGGCTCCACCCGGAACTAAAGCCCGTCCACTCGCTGCACTATAAGTTTAGTCCCACCTCGCCCAGTGAGGGGGACTAACACTAGTTTATAAGCCCCGTCGCAGCATCTCCATCGAGCTCCTCTCTAAAGCAGGCTTACGGGCCTAAACTGAATGTAAATAAAAAATTGAAACTATATTTGAAATTATGGAGAAAATTAAACCTGAATTCAAAGTGAGGTCACTTTGAATTTAGGTTTAATTTTCTCTATAAATTCTCATATAGTTTCAATTTTTTCTATTTTCAAAAGTAACTATTTTGTTATTTTCAATTAAAAACTATGTTTATTAAAATTCTTTTTGCATATTTGAGAATTTGACAAACCTATGATAATGAAAAGTGTTTGAAATTGAATAAATAATTCAAAACTATTTTCTATTTTCAAAATTAATTATTTTGACTATCCAAACTATTAACTATTTTGTTATTTTCAATTAAAAACTATGTTTATTAAAATTCTTTTTGCATATTTGAGAATTTGACAAAACTATGATAATGAAAAGTGTTTGGAATTGAATAAATAATTCAAAAATATTTTCTATTTTCAAAATTAATTATTTTGACTATCCAAACTATTAACTATTTTGTTATTTTCATTTAAAAACTATGTTTATTAAAATTCTTTTTGCATATTTGAGAATTTGACAAAACTATGATAATGAAAAGTGTTTGAACTTGAATAAATAATTCAAAACTATTTTCTATTTTCATAATTAATTATTTTGACTATCCAAACTATTAACTATTTTGTTACTTTCAATTAAAAACTATGTTTATTAAAATTCTTTTTGCATATTTGAGAATTTCACAAAACTATGATAATGAAAAGTGTTTGAAATTGAATAAATAATTCAAAACTATTTTCTATTTTCAAAATTAATTATTTTGACTATCCAAACTATTAACTATTTTGTTATTTTCAATTAAAAACTATGTTTATTAAAATTGTTTTTGCATATTTGAGAATTTGACAAAACTATGATAATGAAAAATGTTTGAAATTGAATAAATAATTCAAAACTATATTCTATTTTCGAAATTAATTATTTTGAGTATCCAAACTATTAACTCTTTTGTTATTTTCAATTAAAAACTATGTTTATTAAAATTCTTTTTGCATATTTGAGAATTTAACAAAACTATGATAATGAAAAGTGTTTGAAATTGAATAAATAATTCAAAACTATTTTCTATTTTCGAAATTAATTATTTTGACTATCCAAACTATTAACTAGTTTGTTATTTTCAATTAAAAACTATGTTTAGCATATTTGAGAATTTGACAAAACTATGATAATGAACTCCATACTTTTTGTGTGTTCAAAATGCACCATTCAAAGGCACATCACAAAATTTCAACAATTTCTGACTTCATTAGGTATTCTTCGTGCATTTACTTATATTTTTAGCTAGTTGACCCTGAAATTGAAAAGCAATACAAATGAACTCTGAAAATGTTGAAAGTTGGCATTCTATCATCATTTCACCCACATAGCATGTGTTAAAAAGTTGAGAGGGCTACGACAAAAACTGGATGCACTTCGTGTACAAAACGGACAATCTCTCTCGAATTATCAGGGTTTTGAACGAGAACTCATCTCTTACAAAGGGATTTCATTTTTTTTGAACTTATTTGAACTCCATACTTTTTGTGCGTTCAAAATGCACCATTCAGAGGCACATCACAAAATTTCAACAATTTCTGACTTCATTTGGTATTCTTCGTGCATTTACTTTTTTTTGAGCTAGTTGACCCTGAAATTGAAAAGCACTACAAATGAACTCTAAAAAAGTTGAAAGTTGGCATACTATCATCAATTCACCCACATAGCATGTGTTAAAAAGTTGAGAGGGCTACGACAAAAACTGGATGCACTTCGTGTACAAAACGGACAATCTCTCTCGAAGTATCAGGGTTTTGAACGAGAACTCATCTCTTACAAAGGGATTTCATTTTTTTGAACTTATTTGAACTCCATACTTTTTGTGTGTTCAAAATGCACCATTCAAAGGCACATCACAAAATTTCAACAATTTCTGACTTCATTTGGTATTCTTCGTGCATTTACTTTTTTTTGAGCTAGTTGACCCTGAAATTGAAAAGCACTACAAATGAACTCTGAAGATGTTGAAAGTTGGCATGCTATCATAATTTCACCCACATAGCATGTGTTAAAAAGTTGAGAGGGCTACGACAAAAATTGGATGCACTTCGTGTACAAAACGGACAATCTCTCTCGAAGTATCAGGGTTTCGAACGAAAACTCATCTCTTACAAAGGGATTTCATTTTTTTGAACTTATTTGAACTCCATACTTTTTGTGTGTTAAAAATGCACCATTCAAAGGCACATCACAAAATTTCAACAATTTCTGACTTCATTTGGTATTCTTCGTGCATTTACTTTTTTTTTGAGCTAGTTGACCCTGAAATTGAAAAGCACTACAAATGAACTCTGAAAATGTTGAAATTGGCATGCTATCATCATTTCACCCACATAGCATGTGTTAAAAAGTTGAGAGGGCTACTACAAAAACTGGATGCACTTCGTGTACAAAACGGACAATCTCTCTCGAAGTATCAGGGTTTCGAACGAGAACTCATCTCTTACAAAGGGATTTCATTTTTTTGAACTTATTTGAACTCCATACTTTTTGTGTGTTCGAAATGCACCATTCAAAGGTACATCACAAAATTTCAACAATTTCTGACTTCATTTGGTATTCTTCGTGCATTTACTTATTTTTTTTTGAGCTAGTTGACCCTGAAATTGAAAAGCACTACAAATGAACTCTGAAAATGTTGAAAGTTGGCATGCTGTCATCATTTCACCCACGTAGCATGTGTTAAAAAGTTGAGAGGGCTACGACATTATTACATTATTGTACCAATATTCCTATCTATTATTTCTGTTTTCTTCTGGGTCGTAGCCATGGAGAATCTTCATCATTCAGTAGGATGCTTGGGTCAGTTTTCACTTTGAAGGGCGGAATTTCATGAAACTTATTATAATCTACTGACATGTCTATCTTGTCATCTACTCCCACGATGTTTCTTTTCCCTGAAAGAACTATGTGGCGTTTTGGCTCAGCGGACGATATCTTCTTTTGCTGATTTCTTTTTCTCATTTTTGTAGACATGTCCTTCACATAGAAAACATGAGCGACATCATTGGCTAGGACAAATGGTTCGTCCATGTACGCTAGATTGTTGAGATCCACTGTTGTCATGCCGTACTTTTGGTCTACAACTACCCCGCCTCCTGTCAGCTTCACCCATTTGCACCGAAACAAAGGGATCTTAAAAGTAGGTCCATAGTCAAGTTCCCATATCTCCTCTATGTACCTGTTGCATCAAAGCGGACACCACTATTTTGGTTGGTGCTCTTTTTATCTTGGGCAACCGTGTAAAATGTATTCCCATTTATCTCATACCCTTGGAAATTACATATAGTCGAAGATGGTGGCCTGGCCAAACAGTACAACTGATCTCCAACGGTGTCGTCATTCATGAGATGTGTCTGCAACCAACTGCCGAAAGTCTTCTCATGTCCCCTTTAATCCAAGAGTCAACCTTCCCCGGGTTTTCGAAGCGTAGAATATTCTTGTGTCTCACGATATACGGAGCCACCACGGTGGAATTGTGTAGAACTGTGTAGTGTGCTTGAGAGAAAGAATGCCCGTCCATACATAATTTTGCTTTCCTTCCTAGTGTGCCTTTTCCTGTCAGCCTACCCTCATACCGAGATTCAGGAACACCAATCGGCTTAAGGTCAGGAAGAAAGTCCACACAAAACTCAATGACCTCCTCTGTTCCATAGCCCTTGGAGATGCTTACTTCTGGCCTAGCACGGTTACGAACATATTTCTTTAAGACTCCCATGAACCTCTCGAAGGGGAACATATTGTGTAGAAACACAGGACCGAGAATTCTAATCTCTTCGACTAGGTGAACTAGGAGGTGTGTCATTATATTGAAGAAGGATGGCGGGAACAACAACTCAAAGCTGACCAGACATTGGACCACATCAATCTGTAACCCTGACAGACTTTCTCGATCGATTACCTTCTGAGAAATTGCATTGAGGAATGCACATACCTTCACAATTGCCAGGCGAACATTTTCCGATAGAATTCCTCTCAATGCAACCAGAAGCAATTGCGTCATAAGCACGTGGCAGTCATGAGACTTTAGGTTTTGGAATTTTTTGTCTTTCATATTTACGATTCCCTTTATATTCGACGAGAAGCCAGTCGGGACCTTGATACTAAAAAGGACTTCAAAGAAGATTTCCTTCTCTTCCTTAGTAAGAGTGTAGCTGGCACGCCCTTGAAACTGCCCTGGATGCATGCCATCTCTTCCTTTATGACGTTCCTGGTCCTCCCGTGCTTCCGGTGTATCTTTTGACTTCCCATACAAGCCCAGGAAGCCTAGAATATTCACGCAGAGATTCTTCGTCAGCTGCATCACGTCGATTGCCGAGCGGACCTCATGGACTTCCCAGTAGGGTAGCTCCCAAAATATAGATTTCTTCTTCCACATGGGTACGCGCTTATCAGGGCCGTTAGGAACAGGTTGGCTGCCAGGACCCTATCCAAAGATTACTTTTAAATCTTTGACCATATCAAATACTTCAGCACCAGTACAGATGACAGGCTTCCCCCGGGGTTCTGCCTTGCCATTGAAATGCTTGCCTTTTTTCTTTAAGGGATGCTTGGGCAGAAGAAAAAGACGATTGTATGGGTACAGATTCTTCCTACATTTGTCCAGATATATACTTTTTGTCTGATCCAAACAGTGCGTGCATGCATTGTATCCCTTGTTTGACTGTCCTGAAATGTTACTAAGAGCAGGCCAATCATTGATGGTTACGAAAAGCAACGCTCGAAGGTCAAATTCCTCTTGTTTGTGCTCGTCCCACACACGTACACCTGGTTCGGCCCACAGCTGTAAAAGTTCATCAACTAATGGCCTTAGGTACACATCAATATCGTTGCCGGGTTGCTTTGGACCTTGGATAAGCACTGGCATCATAATGAACTTCCGCTTCATGCACAACCAAGGAGAAAGGTTGTAGATACATAGAGTAACGGGCCAGGTGCTGTGACTGCAACTCTGCTCCCCAAAAGGATTAATGCCATCTGTACTCAGACCTAACCATAAGTTCCTTGCATCAGCTGCAAATCTCAGGAACTCTATCTCGATTTTTCTCCACTGCCGACCATCAGCGGTGTGCCTCAACTTATCGTCTTTCATACGATCTTCCATGTGCCATCGCAACAACTTTGCATGATCTTTATTTCTGAACAGACGTTTCAACCGTGGTATTATAGGAGCATACCACATCACCTTGGCAGGAACCCTCTTCCTGGGTGGCTCACCCTCAATATCACCAGGGTCATCTTTTCTGATCTTATACCGCAATGCAGTGCATACCGTGCATTTATCCATATTCTCGTACTTCTCACCGCGGTAGAGGATGCAGTCATTAGGGCATGCATGTATCTTCTGCACGTCTAATCCTAGAGGGCAGACAAGCTTCTTTGCTTCGTACGTGCTGGCGGGCAATTCGTTCTTTCTTGGAAGCATCTTCTTCATTAGTACCAGCAACTTTTCGAATGACGAGTCAGTCACACCGGTCTCTGCCTTCCACTTCAGCAATTCCAGTGTGCTACCTAGCTTCTTCTGGTCATCTTCACAAGTTGGGTACATCAATTTGTTGTGGTCCTGTAACATCTGCTCGAACTGCAACCTCTCCTTTACTGTGTCGCAACCTCTCCGTGCCTCAGAAATGACCCGGCCAAGATCATCAGCGGGCTCATCTGGTTTCCGTTCTTCATCCTGATCTTCTTCTTCATTGTCTTCCATTGCGGTATCAGCATACTCAGGGAACATAGATCGGTAGTTGTCATCATCGTTCTCTTCTTCTTCATCGTCGTCTTCCATCATAACCCCTCTTTCTCCGTGCTTGGTCCAAACATTATAGCCCGACATAAAACCGGACCGAAGCAGGTGGCTCTGAATGACTCTTGAGGAAGTGTAATCCTTCTCATTCCGACATTCAACACATGGACAAAACATATAGCCACCACCATGCTTGTTCGCATCGGCTGCATCTCGAAAAGAATGCACGCCTTCTCTGTAAGCGGTTGTGCGTCGATCACCGTACATCCATGGATGGCTCATCTGCGCTATACGACAGTATATCAGATACAATCACGATCCTAAAAATTAGTACCGCACGGTCTAAACGAGGAAATATAGTTGCTAACCTTTTAGAATAAGTAGAAATAAAGAGGAAGAGGTTTCAGCGTGGCTCGGGCATCTCATATGTAGTTGTGTTCGGTGAACTGAAGCGACATCGCTCTAACACACATTTCAACAAACACCTCTAGTGCATCAAAAAAATGGAGAGCTAGCACACACCCACACTCTTCCATCCAAGAAAAATGCAAGGAAGAGGGGAGAGGGGGGTTGTGCTATATATAGGCAGAGGACTTTAGTCCCGGTTTGAGACACAAACCGGGACTAAAGGTGGCGCACATGCGGGCTGCACACAGCGTAGCCCTTTAGTCCCGATTTGAGAGAAAAACTGGGACTAAAGGCTCCTTACGGGCCGGGACCAAAGCCTCGTGGGCGGCATTGCGATTTGGGGCGACGTGGCCGAGCCTTTAGTCCCGACCCAGAGGGAGGCCGGGACTAAAGGGTCCAGGCCAAAGGCCCGTTTTCCACTAGTGCCACGATCCCACCGACATCCGCGACATGAACATATTCGACCGGGTTTTCGTCCTTCTTGATCAACAGGACTTCACATACTACACCTGGAAGACCTACTTCGCCCTCGTATTCCGGAAGTATAATCTCCTCGATAACGTCGACGGCCCCGTCAGCGCGCGCGCCATGCGCGATGACTATGAGTGTACCACCATTGATGTTATGCTCATCCGGTGGTTCTATCTCACCATCTCGAAGGACCTGTTTCACTTGGTCGTGAGCAATGGCAATGATGTGCGTGCCGTGTAGACTAAGCCCAGTGGACTCTTCACCGACAATCGTCTCCAACATTGCGTCTTTCCACAGCAAGAATTCTTTGGGTGTCACCAAGATGACCAATCCATTGATGACTACTGCCGGCACCATAAGGCGCTCGCCGACGAGCTTCATGACATCAGTGCAAAGATCGATGATGATCCTCTTCTCAGCACACTCACCGCCAAGCTCAATGACGACTTCAGCAACGTCGCGTCCAAGATCACCTTGATGACGGAACCCTCCTTCTCCAAGTTCGTCGCCTACCTTCGCTTGGAGGAGCGTTGGATGAAGCGGGATAAGACATTCGCGATGCACACCGCCCTCACCGCTGGTACCACCTGGGGCGGGCATCCTCCACCGCCGCCCGACTTCCGATAGTTGTGTCCTCCTGCCCCGCCACTACAGAAGTACACGACGCCCCCGCCCACCTTCTAGCCGTCGCCGACACCTCCTACCGCTCGTGGCCATGACACCAAACGCGGTGGCCGCAAGCCGCCGCAGAACCGGGCAGGGGGCCTCGCCAGCACCAGCCTATGCTACTGTGGGTCGGCGGGTTCAACCCGTGGACAAACATGATGCAAGTGTGCACCATGCCGATCCCTCACGCCCCGAGTGTTGGCATCCTTGGCCCTCGCCCGGTGCCTCCCCAGGCGTACCTTGTCGCGCCACAGTATGGTGGGCAGCCGCAGTTCGGGCCACCGTATGGAGCCCCCTGCGAGGAGGTTACTTACCTCCTCCGCTGCACCCAGCCAGCTTGCTTCCCCAACCGCCCACGTCGTGGGTTCTGGCCCTCCGCGCCACGCTCCACACTGCTCCTTCACCCAACAGCTACACCGGTGGCGGCGATTGTTAGATGGACACTAGGGCGACGACTCACATGTTCTCTCATCCTGGTAATCTCACATCCTATCATCTTGTCACTACTTCTACTCGCATCATCGTCAATGACGGTTCTTATCTTCCCATTACACATGTTGGGCATGCATCAGTTCCATCCACTTCCACACGATTACCGATGTCTAACATACTTGATTTGCCTAACCTCATTAAAACTTGTCTATGTTCGATGTCTCGCTCGAGAAAATCCTATTAGTGTTGAATTTGACAAACTTGGTTGTTGTGTCAAGGACGAACGAACTAGGATGGTGTTTCACCGATGTGATAGTCCCAAAGACCTCTACCTCGTGCTTCGTCTTCCACCGCCACCACCCAAGTCGCTCTCTCCACCGGCCTAGATCTTTGGCATGCTCAATTGGGTCATCCCAATCCCATCACACTTCGTCATATTCTTAAGAGTTTTAGTTTTAGTTGTAATAAGATTGAGGATCATACTTGACATGCTTGTCGTGTTGGCAAACATGTTAGGCTTCCCTTTAATAATTCTGCCACCATTGCATCCTTTCCCTTTCAACTCCTACATAGTGATGTGTGTACCTCTGTGGTTGCAAGCAACATGGGGTTTCTTCACTACCTAGTTATTCTTGATGACTTCCCTCAATATGTGTGGTCTTTTCCATTACGACACAAATCGGATGTGCTCCCTACACTGAATGATTTTTATTCCTATGTCACTATGCAGCTTGGTCGGCCCATTCATGCACTTCAAACCGACAATAGAAAGAGTTTGACAATCAGGCATCCGCTCCTTACTTACCGCCCATGGTATTGTCTTTCGACTTACATGTCCTTACACTTCATATCAAAAAGGGTCGTTCGCACGCTCAATTACTGTGTTCGTACACTCTTATTTCATGCTAATGTGCCACCTCACTTCTGGTTGGATGCTTTTGCTACCACATCCCTTCTTATTAACATCCGACCATGTCGTCCTCATTGGAACTATGGACCTCATCACTTACTCTTCGCGACTCCATCTTCCTATGATGGTTTACAAGTGTTCGGGTGTCTTTGTTATCCCAGTACCGCAGAAATTGTGCCTCATAAACTTGCACCTTGCTCACTTGCTTGCATCTTCCTTAGATTTCCTCCCAACATCAAAGGCTATCGTTGTTATGGTCCTATTTCCCATTGAGTCTTCACATCGAGGCACGTTTACTTTGACAAGATGGTTTTTCCGTTTCACCAGGTTCTTCCAGCTGCTCCCCCGTCACTATCGGCTCCCAATGGCCCTCTGTCGGCCTCCCCTCTAGGGCGCTTCCACGCACACCTTGGCACATCCCCTGGTTTTGAGGCGCCCCGGGCTCCCGCGCTCGTGTCCATATCTGTGGCACCCACTTCGCCCCCTTGGTCGGCTCGGCTAGCTTGGCAGACCCCCTTAGCCTCTTCGGCCGGCTTGGTTGGCTCTGCCGGCATGACCTACTGCAGCGATGGGATCGTCATCATGTCCAACCCCTGTCGCCCTGGCTCCACCGGCTTGCCATATGACGACACACGCTTAGGCGGGTATTCATTGCCCGAGCACCCGATACACGATCTACGAGTATCTACTCGTGGTTGTTCCGTCTTTACCGTCCCCTCTTCCTTCGTCAGCTCGGGCAGCCCTTCGTGATCCTCAATGGTGCGCTACAATGCAAAAGGAGTTTGATGCTCTTCAGCGCAACCGGATATGGCGGCTTGTTTCGCGGCCTTCCCACGCTAACATCATCACTAACAAGTGGGTATTTCGTCACAAGACCCGTACCAATGGATCCCTCGAGTGCTACAAGGATCGATGGGTGGTCGGTGGTTTTTGACAGCGTGCTGGCATGGACTTCACTGACACTTTTGCCCTGGTTGTTAATCCGGGTACCATTCATTTCGTTCTCCAGTTGGCAGTCTCTCGTGCCTAGCCAGTGCATCAATTGGATGTCCCCAATGCCTTGCTGCATGGGCACCTTGCCGAGCAGGTCTTTTGTTAGCAGCCCACTGGATTCTTCGATGCTGCTCATCTCGATCACGTTCGTCCACTTTCCCTTTCTCTCTAAGGGCTCAAGCAAGCACCACGGGCATGGTATCATCGTATTGCAGCATTTCTCCAACAGCCTGGTTTTCGGTCCACCCGTTTTGATGCCTCTCCCTCTTCGTCTACCATCAGGGGCTACCACCGCATATCTTTTGTTTTATGTTGATGACATCATCCTGACAGCATCCTCTGGTGAGCTGCTTCAATAGCTCAGTGCTCGCCTCCATGACGAGTTTGCCTTCAAGGATTTGGGATTGATGCATTACTTCCTCGACATTGAGGTTATCAGGCGTGGTGATGGGTTCTTTCTACACTAGCAAAAGTATGCCCATGAGTTACTCGAGTGCACCGACCTGCTTAACTGCAAGCTCGCCACCACACCTGTTGACACAAAGGCCAAGGTCTCACCTCTGGAGGGTGCTCCTTCGCCGATGCCGCATTTCACCGCTCCATTCTTTGCGCCTTGCAGTATTTGACACTCACATGACCGGATTTGCAGTATATTGTTCAGCAGGTGTGCCTACATATGCACTCCTCATGCGACTCCTTCTGGACTCTAGTGAAGCGTATTCTTCGGTACATACGCGGCACTATAGGCATGGGTCTCACACTCATGGCTTTCGCCCTATCGACATCGTCGCCTACTCCTATGTTGAATGGGTTGCCTGCCCTGACACGCGTCGTTCTACGTCCGGCTACTTTGTCTACCTCGTGTCCTCATTGATTCCGTGGTCGTCCAAGCGACAACCCACGGTCTCTCGCTCGAGTGTTGAGGCGGAGTACCGAGCAGAGGTTTATGCCGTTGCCGAGTGTTCTTGGCTCCTTCAGTTCCTTTATGAGGTTCATAACGCCATTATTGTCTACTGCGACAACGCCTCGGTTGTTTATCTCTTCGCCAACCCTGACCATCATCGCTGGACGAAGCATACTGAGATGGATATTCACCTTGTGTGCGGACATGTTGCTCTTGGTCGCATACGTGTCCTTCACGTTCCGACACCACAACAGTTCGCCGACGTGATGACGACGCTTCGACTGCGGAGTGATGTTGAGTGTATACTGTGACATGTATAGATTATTTCTTGTACATCAAACTAACCTTCTATTTCCTTGTATAGATTGAGATAGAGGCTCATATCTTCCCCTAATAATAAAGCATGGAGCGTTTCTGTCGTCCGTCGCTGGCGGTTTTACAAAAAAACCTTCTATTGATGGACCTAAATAAATGCCTGGCAAAAGATTAGTATAATAGATTAATGGGGTAGGGTTGCTCGCCCATTCTGTGTAGATAAGGTTTATAATTTGGAATGTCGGGCAAGTTCTCAACAAGTAACACCCTGAAGTTTCATTCTAATTTCATCATGTGGTTTGGTGCATGAAGAGATTTTTCACAATAATCATAACAATTTCTTTCCGATGAGAATATAAGTTGAAACTAGACACGTCCTCATTAGGTAAATTGATTCATGTTCTTACTTCATGTCCAGGCAACAAGAACAAACTAAATATTTTGTAGGCTAGAGTTTTGCTGATACTCTTGCTAGCGTATTTGTTGGATCTTGATTTTCATATATGTTCAGATTTGTCTTACACATGTTGAAGAACCAGATTCAGAACATTGCCAAGGGAAAGCCCAAAATCTTCTTGTGAAACTAGATTAATTGTTCAAGATTGAATGGGACGAAACATTATACATGATATTCGTTTCTTTGAAGTTTGATGATGGCACGTGACATCTTTCAATTATATATTCATTTAATTCAGTTGTAGAGGAATACAATCTATTAAAATTATCATGATATTTGGAGTACATTCATAACACAAAAGAATTATCTGGTAGCCTAATAAATGTTGGTTGCGCCTACCCTTTGCAGCACAGCAGCGACAACATAGTTGGCCATATCTCGGTTTCGATGTCTAAAAGCATAAGATTATATGACTTTGAGATGATCAGAGACACGGTAATGTTTCTATGCTGAAGTTATTATGAGTCAACCTAATATTTTGTTCTGTTTATGGTAAACAGAACCAGAAGCAAAGATGCAATTATGCAATTAAACATACAACCTTTATGTGGTGTGAACAAGATGAACAACATGAGAGAATGTAGCGGAATCGGAAACAAATGAAAAACGCAGTTAGCGGCTCAGATCAGCGACATGAATTCCTCAATTTTCCCTATTATATTAGACCAAGGACGGAGTATCTTTATCCTTCTCTCGCCAGTGGGATACGAAAAGCGCTCTTCCATCATGTTACTCGACCTGGTCAACCCAAGTACATTGCAAATGGTGTTTGATTGTAGCAAAGCATCATTAAATTAAATCTATTTAGGAGTTATAAATGTTATTATTGATCTTATAGAGTTGGAATATTATTAAGAGAATTTCAATTTCTCGTTTCTGACAAGTGAAAGATCTTGAGTGGTGCTTTAAGCTTTTCTTTGGCAAGCAAGTACAACGGTACTTTTTTCCCGTTGCAACGCACGGGCCTTTTACTAGTTGTACATCAATGTATGATGCATTACCACAACAACCCACAGTTCGTCTATTGTGTGCACAGTTCGTCTATTGTTTGCGTAGTCGTGTCCTTTGTTTTTTTCTTCCTTTTAGACGCATTTGTTCTGATCTTTCACTCGACGGTAGCTAGCAGTAAGACTTGATCGAAAGTGTCCGTTGATTTTGTTTATCTGTGTAGTGGCACACTCGCTCTCACAGAAGAGAAGTTGAGTACTCGCGGCCTCCTCACGGAAGAAAAGACGCATGACTCGGCTGTGAGCAGAATAGTATCATCACTCCTTCGCATCACCGCACGTTTGGCCCAGTACTCCAATTACCACCGGCCAAATGATCTCACACACTCACAACAAAAGAAAGACATGAGACTTCGGACATTCGCAGGGGTACACAGGTGCGCATCTGTCAAGCCATGTCCGACCGCTCGATTACCTCGTGATTTGTGAAGTAATTTAATCCCGTATGAACTCATAGTAAGTTTTAATTTTTAATGGTTAGAACTTATAATTTTATACTAATTTTTAATGGTTGGAACCTCACGTATTTTTTAAAATTCTCCAAAGGTATTCGAAACGACTCGTGATAGGATATAAAAATAGAACCTAATTTAAATTTTTTTATTTCAAAATATATGAAAATTTTGAAATCAAAAGTCTAAAAAAAAGTAAGTGCAAGGGACTTGGGGCTCCTGCACCTCTCTGCATGATACTTGACACTAAGTGCCTGTTCGGCAACGCCCCCTGAAGCGAAGCCCGCAGAGCTCGTTTTGACCAGCTCCACAAGTTATAACTGGACGTCACTTCGCTCCGACGCAGAGTCGGGGAGCGGAGGGAATCCGAACGCGGCCTAACTAACTAGAGCAGCAGCGTCCCATCTGTCTGCATGATCGAACGAGTTGCTCGAGTGGCTGCCAACCTACTGCCGCTGGGTAACACTTGCGCAAGGAAACGACGTTGCTCCCTGTCTGTGGTCACAATCTAACATGCTGGCAGATTGGAGAGCAGACGCTGCCTCACAGAAGATGAAATGTGGTCTCTTTGCTAGACGATTGCATGTGTGGCTTGTATTTGTCAGTAGGAAGAAACAAGAGCCACGATACATGTGCGCCTTGTATTTGTCAGTGTGAAGTAACAAGAGCCGACATTCATGGTACGGAAGGGAGCAATAAGACTAGTGCAAGCCAGGGTTGCGAGTGGACTCATTCATCAAGTAGAGGAACACTTGTCGATTCCCCAGGTTTTAGGCGGAGACAAGCTAGGACCAACTGAACCGAATGTTCACGCAGTGGAACTTGAACGCTAGACCCAAAAAAGATGTTCGTTTTGTCCTGATTTCGTTGTTTGCGACAGAAAAACAGACGTCGGTATCTGTCGGACGTCTATCTTTAGAGCATCTCCAACAACGTCTGTACAAAACGTGCGCGCGGGGTAAAATGCCATTTTAGCGCACGTGGCACGGTTTCGCACGCTCCAACGGAGGCGGTAACTCAAGCGCGCGGAAAACGATTGTGCGCGCGAGGAAAAGCGGGCAGGCGCGCTAGATTTGGGGCGCAACGTCCAGCGCGTCTATAAAATGCGGCGCCCGTAACACGCCCTTCCACCGAAAACGTCGCCCCCAAGCCTCGCCACGCGCCCTCCCTCGCCATGCCACGCGCCCCTCCGCCTCTTTTCTCGCCTCGCCGCCGCCGCGCCGCCGAGGAATTTCGGGCTACCGTGGCGTCCACGCGCGCCCCTCCTGCACCTTCTACGCCGAGATCCGATCCGACGACATGCACCTCGGCCTCGGCACGTTCGAGACCGCCCACGAGGCCGCCCGCGCGTACGACGCGGAGGCGTGGCACCTCAACAGGCCTTGTAGGGAGATGAATTTCCCCGAGGTGATGACGCTAGAGTGGGCGCAGAACCTCGCGCCTCGTCCACGGGTTGTCACCGAAAAGGACCGTCGCCGAAATCGGAGGCGGGAGCGCCACCTCAGCATTGCTGAGATGGACGAGCATGCCATGGCGGAGTGGCGCCGACAGTTCACGTAGGACGTCCTAAACGAGCGTGAATTGTTCGCGCAAAGGAGGGCGAAGAGGGCGGAGCAAGCCGTCTATCGTGAAGATAGGCGTACGCGGAAGCAAGCCACACTCTTTCAGATTGAGTTGAAGGAATTGTCGACTTGGTCCTCCGACAATGATCGTTGGGTTGACGCCTTCATCACGACGGAGGAATTGGACACCGGCGCATCGGAGTCCGGCGACGACAATGAGGAGTAGTCTTCTATCTATCTAGACTATCTATGTTATGTGTCGTTTTTAGCGTTTTTTAGCGTTTTCTATCTATCTAGGCTATATATGCAACTATGCTATGTATCGCTATGTATCATTTAAAATACCATATGATAAAAAATGCAGGTTGCATGTGCTGAAGTTTCATGCGTCTGCTGGAGTGTCGCGCGCGCACCAAATTTTACGGCTTTCGCTGGAGCCAGCGCTCGCCGGCGAGTTAAATTTTGCGATGTGTGCGTTGTAAGCTCAATTTTATGCGCCGCGCATTGGGCGCCTGTTGGAGATGCTCTTAGTTCGGAAGTCGTGTGTGCATCCAACGAAGCTATCCCATCTGAAACTGCTCGCGCGTCATGACAGCCACCGTGCCTTTCGCGCCCGCCACCATGCCAGCCACCGCGCTCGCATGCCCAACAGCCATCGCGCACACTGTCGCACCCTGCAACGCTCGTCGCAGCGCCAGCCGTGCCCACCATGCTGGCCACCGTCCGACCACGTGCCCGCTCATGTTGGCCGCACCCCGCAGCGTTGGCCGCCTCTCACCCCGCAGCGCTAGCCGCCGCCCACCCATGTCAGTCGCGTCCTCGCACTGTCGCACCAGCCATCCACCGTGTCGCCGCGCTCCGCCCTCCGCCGCTCCCTCGCCTTGTCACGCTAAGCGCGCCCATCGCGTGCCCGCGCTCTCCTTGGCCGCACGCTCCCGCCTGTACGCGCGCCGCGCTCGCCGATCCCCATCCAATGCTCGGTTGCAGCATGGGGGCGGCGGCAGGACCAGGAGTCGGGCGTTCTCACGGCATCGGTGGGGGATCCATCACCGCAACGTGGTGGAAACGTGCAGCAACAGCGAGACATCCATTGTCGGCATGGTGGGCAGAAGCAATACTGGAAAGGATGAGAGAAAGGAGGAGGGGTGGGTGGGTGAGTCCCTCTAGTGTGGATGGCAGATGTGCCAGTGCTCAGCTGCAGCACACGCGGAGGACAAACAAACCGTTCGTTCGGTGTCCGCTTGACCTCGACCAAATATGCGCTGAGAATGGGGCGAGCCGGACCACAAATGGATGCTTTTGCGGATGGGGTTGCGCGTTGGGTCGTCTCGTGTGTCCGCTTACCCCCAAACAGGCAGACCCGGATTATTTGGGGTCATGCATTGGATTTTCCCTAAGGGCACCTCGTGCGTTGGAGTTGCCCTAAGGGCACCTCCAACGCTAACCCATTTTTTCGGCATCTATTCGCACACAAGAGGACCAGTCAGCAGACACTCATGTGTTAGGCCGTCATTCAACATTGTGTGCATACATTTCAACAACTAATTGAACTAACCGAACAAAATTCATGCAAACATGAGGGATTTCATACAAAAATCGGACGACATTCATATAAACATGATGGATTTTCATTACATTTCGAACAAAAGAAAAAGTTTCGACCGTAAACCTATCCTATGAGAACGTCCGCCGTCAATTCCCTTGTCATTCTCCATCTGTCGTTTCCATGAACACCGGCGATAAGACGAATGAAGTGAAGATGCGATCTCCGACGAGGAAGAGTAGAAAATGGGGTACAAATTGGCCCACATGAGACACAAGGCACTGCTGCCTCCCATGCCCTACTCATCCTGGGAGGAGTTTGCGCCTTATCCGTCGTCGTTGGACGTTATGTCCATAATAAGATGATGGCACCCTCACTATCATCATCCCATCGGGTCGCCTGATAGTTTGTCAACAGCACGTAGCAGGCGCACCTGGCGTTGTTCTCGTCCGTGACCGCAAGCAGTTGCGCATGTGCACCTCCGTGGAGGCCACTTCATGGCGAGCGGCGGCTCGAGAGCGGACGGCCTCGTAGATCGCACATTGTTGCACGACGAAGTAGGGGTTTGTCATGGCCATGGCCGCCACGTCCTCCTTGCTCACATGCTCGCTGCCAATTTGGCCCTCCGCCAGATGGTGCTACTCTAGGAGCAAAAGGTTGTACCTCTATTCCTCCCGCGCCTTCTAGAACGCCAACATAGGCGCCAACGCAAGCTGCTCCTCTGCCATGGCGGTGTTGAAGTGTTCATGCGCATGCTCCATGGTAAAGTCGGCATCCACAGGCGTGGGCTCTGGTGCGGTGTCGTAGGAGCTCGTCTCCTTCGTGGGGTTGTCAACGTCATCGGAGACCTCGGGCGAGTTGGCCAGCATATTGGCCTCAATACGCCTAGGACGTCATCTCTACCAGGTGGCTGCAAGGGTGGCCACCTCATGCTTCATCTCCATCAAAAGGATCTCCCTTAGAGCGTTGACGCATGAAGTCATGCGGATGTGGTGCAAGGGATGAGGGTGTGGAGCGGCGTATGTCATGGGGTGGAGTTAGCCGTCTGTGGACATCTTTAAATAGTGGATATTGGAGAGGCCATGCGTCCGGGTGCATCAATGCTCAGCGCTGGAGTGGGTTCCTCAGTCCACGAGCCTGTTTAATGGTGGCACACGGATAGATGGGGCATTGAATGGGCATGGTTTAAAGCACAATTGCTCCCTCGGGTGGTTTTGATAATTGATCACAACATATGCATCATTGGACTAGCATGTGTTAGGGCATATTTCTCGCAAAGTGGTTTTGGTGATTGATGACAACACATGTGCGGACTAATGGTGTGCATTGAGCATTTCAGATAATTCCTAACTAGGCACAAGACGATTCAGTGCCCCTCAGAGTCTTTCAAAGATGGTTTCTTTCTATGTTTCTCTTTGGTGGATTTGAGTCGTAGAAAAGCCGTACTAATAAGAGGGGGTCCGCTTCGAAAAGGTTTGGGTGGAATCAACACATACACATTTCTATTGCACCACCTTTCCCTTGCTTCAATGGAGATCCAACATGTTTTTCCCTGTCTGTGCAAAAGGGCCAGCGGTAGTACCGCAGGCATAGCGGTTGTACTGCTCTCTGGGTAGTAGTTGTTTTTCACTACCGCTCTATGGGCGGTAGTACCGCTCTCTGGGCGGTAGTAGTTTTTTACTACCGCTACGTCGGACTTTTTTGCGCATCCTTTTGCCTCGGAAGTGGTAGGCATGGTAGTATTTTTTTACTACCGTGGTTGGTGAACCTACCGTGCGGTAGTACAACTCCTAGCAGTGGTAGTACCGTGTTGGGGAACGTCGCATGGGAAACAAAAATTTTCCTACGCGCACGAAGACCTATCATGGTGATGTCCTTCTACGAGAGGGGATGAGTGATCTACGTACCCTTGTAGATCGTACAGCAGAAGCGATTAGAGATCGCGGTTGATGTAGTGGAACGTCCTCACGTCCCTCGATCCGCCCCGCGAACAATCCCGCGATCAGTCCCACGATCTAGTACCGAACGGACGGCACCTCCGCGTTCAGCACACGTACAGCTCGACGATGATCTCGGCCTTCTTGATCCAGCAAAAGAGACGGAGAGGTAGAAGAGTTCTCCGGCAGCGTGACGGCGCTCCGGAGGTTGGTGATGACCTTGTCTCAGCAGGGCTCCGCCGGAGCTCCGCAGAAACGCGATCTAGAGGAAAAACCGTGGAGGTATGTGGTCGGGCTGCTGTGGAAAAGTCGTCTCAAATCAGCCCTAATACCTCCGTATATATAGGTGGGAGGGAGGGGAGGAGGCAGCCTCAAAACCTAAAGGTTTGGCCGAAATTGGAGGTGGAGGAGTCCTACTCCAATCCTACTTGGAGTAGGATTCCACCTTCCCACTTGGAAACTCTTTCCACCTTGTGTTTTTTCCTTCTCAAACCTTATGGGCCTTAGTGGGAACTTATTCCAGCCCACTAGGGGCTGGTTTATATCTTCCCATAGCCCATGAGACCCCTTGGGGCGTGACACCCCTCCCGATGGTCCCCGGCACCCCTCCCGGCACTCCCGGTACACTACCGATGAGCCCGAAACTTTTCCGGTAATGCACGGAAACCTTCCGGTAACCAAATGAGGTCATCCTATATATCAATCTTCGTTTCCGGACCATTTAGGAAACTCTCGTGACGTCCGTGATCTCATCCGGGACTCCGAACAACATTCGGTAACCAACCATATAACTCAAATACGCATAAAACAACGTCGAACCTTAAGTGTGCAGACCCTGCGGGTTCGAGAACTATGTAGACATGACCCGAGAGACTCCTCGGTCAATATCCAATAGCGGGACCTGGATGCCCATATTGGATCCTACATATTCTACGGAGATCTTATCGTTTGAACCTCAGTGCCAAGGATTCATATAATCCCGTATGTCATTCCCTTTGTCCTTCGGTATGTTACTTGCCCGAGATTCGATCGTTAGTATCCGCATACCTATTTCAATCTCGTTTACCGGCAAGTCTCTTTACTCGTTCCGTAATACAAGATCCCGTAACTTACACTAAGTTACATTGCTTGCAAGGCTTGTGTGTGATGTTGTATTACCGAGTGGGCCCCGAGATACCTCTCCGTCACACGGAGTGACAAATCCCAGTCTTGATCCATACTAACTCAACTAACACCTTCGGAGATACCTGTAGAGCATCTTTATAGTCACCCAGTTACGTTGCGACGTTTGATACACACAAAGCATTCCTCCGGTGTTAGTGAGTTATATGATCTCATGGTCATAGGAATAAATACTTGGCACGCAGAAAACAGTAGCAACAAAATGACACGATCAACATGCTACATCTATTAGTTTGGGTCTAGTCCATCACATGATTCTCCTAATGATGTGATCCCGTTATCAAGTGACAACACTTGCCTATGGCCAGGAAACCTTGACCATCTTTGATTAACGAGCTAGTCAACTAGAGGCTTACTAGGGACAGTGTTTTGTCTATGTATCCACACAAGTATTGTGTTTCCAATCAATACAATTATAGCATGGATAATAAACGATTATCATGAACTAAGAAATATAATAATAACTAATTTATTATTGCCTCTAGGGCATATTTCCAACAGTCTCCCACTTGCACTAGAGTCAATAATCTAGTTCACATCACCATGTGATTCCAACGAATCCAACACCCATATAGTTATGGGGTCTGATCATGTCTTGCTTGTGAGAGAGGTTTTAGTCAACGGTTCTGAAACTTTCAGATCCGTGCGTTCTTTACAAATCTTTATGTCATCTTATAGATGCTGCTACTACGTGCTATTCGGAAATGCTCCAAATATCCACTCTACTATATGAATCCGTTTCACTACTCATAGTTATTCAGATTAGTGTCAAAGCTTGCATCGACGTTACCCTTTACGACGAACTCTTTAACCACCTCCATAATCGAGAAAAATTCCTTAGTCCATTTGTTACTAAGGATAAATTTTGACCGCTGCTAGTGATTCAAACATGGATCACTCTCTGTACCTCTCAACATACTTTGAGTCAAGGCACACTTCAGGTGCGGTACACAGCATGGCATACTTTAGATTCTACGGCTAAGGCATAGAAGACAACCTTCATCTATTCTCTTTATTCTGCCGTGGTCGGGTTTTGAGTCTTACTCAAATTCACACCTCACAACGCAACCAAGAACTCCTTCTTTGCTGGTCTATTTTGAACTCTTTCAAAAACTTGTCAAGGCATGCATCTTGTTGAAACTTCTATTAAGCGCTTTCGATCTATCTCCATAGATCTTTGATGCTCAACCTTCAAGTAGCATAATCCAGGTACTACTTTGAAAACTTCTTTCAAACAACCTTGTATGCTTTACAGAAATTCTACATTACTTCTGATCCACAATATGTCAACCACATATACCTATCAGAAATTCTATAGTGCTCCCACTCACTTCTTTGGAAATACAAGTTTCTCATAAACCTTGTACACACCCAAAATCTTTGATCATCTCATCAAAGTGCTTATTCCAACTCCGAGATGCTTGCACCAGTCCATTGAAGGATCACTGGAGCTTGCATACTTGCTAGTATCTTTAGGATCGACAAAACCTTCTGGTTGTATCACATACAATGTTTGCTCAAGGAAACCGTCGAGGAAACAATGTTTTGACATCCTACGTGCAATATTTCATAAATAATGCAGCAACTACTAACATAATTCTAACAGACCTTTAGCATCGCTACGAGTGAGAAAGACTCATCATAGTCAACTGTTTGATCTTGTCGAAAACATCTTTGCGACAAGTCGAGCTTTTCTTAATAGTGACTTATCACCATCATCGTCTGTCTTCTTTTAAAGATCCATTTTACCCAATAGTCCCATGACCATCAAGTAGTTCTACCAAAGTCTACACTTTGTTTTCACACATGGATCCTCTCTCGGATTTTATGGCTTCCAGCCATTTGTCGGAATCTGGGCCCACCATCGCTTTCTCCATAACTCGTAGGTTCACTGTTGCTCAACAACATGACCTCCAAGACAGGGTTACCGTACTACTCTGCAGCAGTACGCGACCTTGTCGACCTACGAGGTTTGTAGTAACTTGATTCGAAGCTTAATGATCACCATCATCAGCTTCCACTTCAATTGGTGTAGGCGCCACAGGAACAACTTCCTACGCCCTGCTACACACTGGTTGAAGTGATGGTTCAATAACCTCATCAAGTTCTACTACCCTCCCACTCAATTCTTTCGAGAGAAACCTTTTCTCGAGAAAGGATCCGTTTCTAGAAACAAACACTTTGCTTTCGGATCTGAGATAGGAGATGTACCCAACTGTTTTGGATATCCTGTGAAGATGCATTTATCCGCTTTGGGTTCGAGCTTATCAGACTGAAACTTTTTCACATAAGTTTCGAAGCCCCAAACTTTCAAGAAACGAAAGTTTAGATTTCTCTAAACCTCAGTCTATACTGTGTCATCTCAACGGAAATACGCGGTGCCCCATTTAAAGTGAATGTGGTTGTCTCTAATGCATAACCCATAAACGATAGTGGTAATTCGATAAGAGACATCCCAGCATGCACCATACTAAATAGTGCGTGGCTATGACGTTCAGACACATCATCACACTATGATGTTCCAGGTGGCATGAACTGTGAAACAATTTCCACATTGTCTTAACTGTGTACCAAAAATTCGTAACTCAGATATTCATTTCTATGATCATATCGTAGACAGTTCATCCTCTTGTTACGACGAACTTCACTCTGAAACAGAATTGAACTTTTCAATATTTCAGACTTGTGATTCATTAAGTAAATACTCCTGTATCTACTCAAGTCGTCAGTGAAGTAAGAACATAATGATATCCACTGCGTGCCTCAACACTCACTGGACTGCATACATCAAAATGTATCACTTCCAACAAGTTACTATCTTGTTTCATCTCAATGAAAACAAGGCCTTGCTCATGTGGTATGATTTGCATGTCACTAGTGATTCGAAATCAGGTGAGTAAAGATCCATCAGCATGGAGCCTCTTCATGCAATTTATACTAACATGACTCAAGCGGCAGTGCCACAAGTAAGTGGTACTATCATCATTTAACTCGTATCTTTTGTCACCAATGTGTAACACTACAATCGAGATTCAATAAACCATTGAAGGTGATTATTCAAGCAAATAGAGTACCATTATTCCTTTTGAATGAATAATCGTATTGCAATAAACACGATCCAATCATGTTCATGCTTAACGCAAGCACCAAATAACAATTATTTAGGTTCAACACCAATCCCGATGGTAAAGGGGGCGTGTGACGTTTGATCATATCAACCTTGGAAACACTTCCAACACGTATCGTCACCTCGCCTTTAGCTAGTCTCCGTTTATGCCGTAGCTTTCATTTCGTGTTACTAATCACTTAGCAACCGAACCGGTATCCAATACCCTCATGCTACTAGGAGTACTAGTAAAGTACACATCAACATCATGTATATAAAATACACTTCTTTCGACTTTTGCCAGCCTTCTTTATCTACCAAGTATCTAGAGTTGCTCCGCCTCAGTGACTGTTCCCCTCATTACAGAAGCACTTAGTCTCGGGTTTGGGTTTAATCTTGGGTCTCTTCATTAGTGCAGCAACTGTTTTGCCGTTTCACGAAGTATCCCTTCTAGCCCTTGCCTTTCTTGAAACTTTAGTGGTTTTACAAACCATCAACTATTGATGCTCCTTCTTGATTTCTACTTTCGAAGTGTCAAACATCACGAATCGCTCAAGGATCATTGTATCTATCCTTGATATGTATAGTTCATCACGAAGCTCTCACAGCTTGGTGGCAGTGTCTTTGGAGAACCATCACTATCTCATCTGGAAGATTAGTTCACACTTGATTCAAGTGATTGTTGTACTCAGACAATCTGAGCACACGCTCAACGATTGAGCTTTTCTCCTCCACTTTGTGGTCAAAGAATCTTGTTGGAGGTCTTGTACCTCTTAACAAGGGCACAAGCATGAAATCACAATTTCATCTCTTTAGAACATCACTTATGTTCCGTGACGTTTTAAAACGTTTTCGGTGCCTTGCTTCTAAGCCATTAAGTACTTTGCACTGAACTATCGTGTAGTCATCAGAAACGTGTATGTCGGATGTTCACAGCATCCACAGACGACGCTCGAGGTGCAGCACACCGAGTGGTGCATTAAGGACATAAGCTTTCTGTGTAGCAACGAGGACAATCCTCGGTTTTACAGACTCAGTCTGCAAAGTTTGCTACTATCAATTTTCAACTAAATTTTCTCTAGGAACATATAAAAACAGTAGAGCTATAGCGCAAGCTACATCGTAATTCACAAAGACCATTAGACTATATTCATGACAATTAGTTCAATTAATCATATTACTTAAGAACTCCCACTCAAAAAGTACATCTCTCTAGTCATTTGAGTGGTACATGATCCAAATCCGCTATCTCAAGTCCGATCATCACGTGAGTCGAGAATAGTTTCAGTGGTAAGCATCCCTATGCTAATCATATCAACTATACGATTCATGCTCGACCTTTCGGTCTCATGTGTTCCGAGGCCATGTCTGCACATGCTAGGCTCGTCAAGCTTAACCCGAGTGTTCCGCGTGTGCAACTGTTTTGCACCCGTTGTATGTGAACGTTGAGTCTATCACACCCGATCATCACGTGGTGTCTCGAAACGAAGAACTGTCGCAACGGTGCACAGTCGGGGAGAACACAATTTCGTCTTGAAATTTCAGTGAGAGATCACCTCATAATGCTACCGTCGTTCTAAGCAAAATAAGGTGCATAAAAGGATTAACATCACATGCAATTCATAAGTGACATGATATGGCCATCATCACGTGCTTCTTGATCTCCATCACCAAAGCACCGGCACGATCTTCTTGTCACCGGCGCCACACCATGATCATCCATCAACGTGTTGCCATCGGGGTTGTCGTGCTACTTATGCTATTACTACTAAAGCTACATCCTAGCAAAATAGTAAACGCATCTGCAAGCACATATGTTAGTATAAAGACAACCCTATGGCTCCTGCCGGTTGCCGTACCATCGACGTGCAAGTCGATATTTCTATTACAACATGATCATCTCATACATCCAATATATCACATCACATCATTGGCCATATCACATCACAATCATACCCTGCAAAAACAAGTTAGACGTCCTCTAATTTTGTTGTTGCATGTTTTACGTGGTGACCAAGGGTATCTAGTAGGATCGCATCTTACTTACGCAAACACCACAACGGAGATATATGAGTTGCTATTTAACCTCATCCAAGGACCTCCTCGGTCAAATCCGATTCAACTAAAGTTGGAGAAACCGACACTTGCCAGTCATCTTTGAGCAACGGGGTTACTCGTAGCGATGAAACCAGTCTCTCGTAAGCGTACGAGTAATGTCGGTCCAAGCCGCTTCAATCCAACAATACCGCGGAATCAAGAAAAGACTAAGGAGGGCAGCAAAACGCACATCACCGCCCACAAAACCTTTTGTGTTCTACTCGAGAAGACATCTACGCATGAACCTAGCTCATGATGCCACTGTTGGGGAACGTCGCATGGGAAACAAAAATTTTCCTACGCGCACGAAGACCTATCATGGTGATGTCCATCTACGAGAGGGGATGAGTGATCTACGTACCCTTGTAGATCGTACAGCAGAAGCGATTAGAGATCGCGGTTGATGTAGTGGAACGTCCTCACGTCCCTTGATCCGCCCCGCGAACAATCCCGCGATCAGTCCCACGATCTAGTACCGAACGGACGGCACCTCCGCGTTCAGCACACGTACAGCTCGACGATGATCTCGGCCTTCTTGATCCAGCAAGAGAGACGGAGAGGTAGAAGAGTTCTCCGGCAGCGTGACGGCGCTCCGGAGGTTGGTGATGACCTTGTCTCAGCAGGGCTCCGCCCGAGCTCCGCAGAAACGCGATCTAGAGGAAAAACCGTGGAGGTATGTGGTCGGGCTGCTGTGGAAAAGTCGTCTCAAATCAGCCCTAATACCTCCGTATATATAGGTGGGAGGCAGGGGAGGAGGCAGCCTCAAAACCTAAAGGTTTGGCCGAAATTGGAGGTGGAGGAGTCCTACTCCAATCCTACTTGGAGTAGGATTCCACCTTCCCACTTGGAAACTCTTTCCACCTTGTGTTTTTTCCTTCTCAAACCTTATGGGCCTTAGTGGGAACTTATTCCAGCCCACTAGGGGCTGGTTTATCTCTTCCCATAGCCCATGAGACCCCTTGGGGCGTGACACCCCTCCCGATGGTCCCCGGCACCCCTCCCGGCACTCCCGGTACACTACCGATGAGCCCGAAACTTTTCCGGTAATGCACGGAAACCTTCCGGTAACCAAATGAGGTCATCCTATATATCAATCTTCGTTTCCGGACCATTTCGGAAACCCTCGTGACGTCCGTGATCTCATCCGGGACTCCGAACAACATTCGGTAACCAACCATATAACTCAAATACGCATAAAACAACGTCGAACCTTAAGTGTGCAGACCCTGCGGGTTCGAGAACTATGTAGACATGACCCGAGAGACTCCTCGGTCAATATCCAATAGCGGGACCTGGATGCCCATATTGGATCCTACATATTCTACGAAGATCTTATCGTTTGAACCTCAGTGCCAAGGATTCATATAATCCCGTATGTCATTCCCTTTGTCCTTCGGTATGTTACTTGCCCGAGATTCGATCGTTAGTATCCGCATACCTATTTCAATCTCGTTTACCGGCAAGTCTCTTTACTCGTTCCGTAATACAAGATCCCGTAACTTACACTAAGTTACATTGCTTGCAAGGCTTGTGTGTGATGTTGTATTACCGAGTGGGCCCCGAGATACCTCTCCGTCACACGGAGTGACAAATCCCAGTCTTGATCCATACTAACTCAACTAACACCTTCGGAGATACCTGTAGAGCATCTTTATAGTCACCCAGTTACGTTGCGACGTTTGATACACACAAAGCATTCCTCCGGTGTTAGTGAGTTATATGATCTCATGGTCATAGGAATAAATACTTGGCACGCAGAAAACAGTAGCAACAAAATGACACGATCAACATGCTACATCTATTAGTTTGGGTCTAGTCCATCACATGATTCTCCTAATGATGTGATCCCGTTATCAAGTGACAACACTTGCCTATGGCCAGGAAACCTTGACCATCTTTGATTAACGAGCTAGTCAACTAGAGGCTTACTAGGGACAGTGTTTTGTCTATGTATCCACACAAGTATTGTGTTTCCAATCAATACAATTATAGCATGGATAATAAACGATTATCATGAACTAAGAAATATAATAATAACTAATTTATTATTGCCTCTAGGGCATATTTCCAATATACCGCTCCTAGCAGCGGCAGTACCGCTCTGCTCGTGCTGTGAGTGGGGCGTAGCGGTTGGATCCCCCCCCCCCACTATATAAAGGGGTCTTCTTCCTCTGGAAGCTTACCTCTTACCTACCCAAGCTCCATTGATGCTCCAAGGCTCATTCTTGCCCGATCTCTCTCCCTAGCCAATCAAACTTGCTGATTTCCTAGGGATTGGTTGAGAAGGTCCCGATCTACACTTCCACCAAGAGATATTTGATTCCTCCCACTAATCCCTTGCGGATCTTGTTACTCTTGGGTGTTTGAGCACCCTAGACGGTTGAGGTCACCTTGGAGCCACATTCCATTGTGGTGAATCTTCGTGGTCTTATTGGGATCCTCCAAGCTTTGTGTGGAGATTGCCCCAACCTTGTTTGTAAAGATCCGGTCGCCGCCTTCAAGGGCGCCAACAGTGGAATCACGGCATCTCGCATTGTGTGAGGGCGTGAGGAGCATATGGTGGCCCTAGTGGCTTCTTGAGGAGCATTGTGCGTCCAAACCACTCCAACAGAGGCATACTTCCTCACAAAAGGAAGGAACTTCGGTAACACATCCTCGTCTCCACCGGTTCCACTTGCGGTTATCTCTTACCTTTACTTTGTACTTATTATTGTTGTGGTGTAGTCGTTGCTTGCACTTGTTGTCGTGCTTGTTAGCATCATATAGGTTGCTCACCTAGTTGTTCATCTAGAGAACCTTTTGTTCCTAACCCTAATTTGTTAAGAAGAGCTACAAATTGGTAATTGCCTATTCACCCCCCCCCCCCCACACACACACACATCTAGTCAACCATATCGATCCTTTCAATTGGTATCAGAGTCACATCTCTTTATTAAGGGTTTCACCACCTGAAGAGTATGGTTGACGACGGTGTGGTTGGGCACGAAGTGCCCAAGGACGTGGAGTTAAGTTCGATCACACGGGATGACTTGAATGAGGCTATGGCCTCACTCGAGACGTCCATGATGACCGAAGTCAAGTCCATGCTTAAAGATTTACTTGAGGGGATGAATAATTCTCTAGACCCGTTTCTTGTGGTTAAACCCACCACATCAGAGTCGGAGGCCAATTCTGAAAAGGGAATGGCTAAGGGTACTCGAACTTCTTCCCTCTTGACAAGAATGGGACGGGAACCTTTTCCTCGGTTCCTCCTCCCGTGGACTATGGAGGACCGGTCCCTAAACCGCATATTAATAACCTCGGTCCTCCTCCTAAACTTGTTAAAGGTTATTTCGTTAATTGGGGCTTTTGCATCAAGTCTCATTTGAATCACAGCTCAACAAATCTTTGGAGAATCATCGAACAAGGCTTCTACCCACATGATCCAAACAACCTCACTCCAAGAGAACAGGCAGACAATCAATACAATCATTCTGCTTTGTTCATCCTTCAACCAGTGGTTCCTCCTGAGGATCTATCTCACTTGCGCCACTTCACCCGTGCAAAGGATTGTTGGGAGCACATCATGGTGTTGTACAAGGGGAGCTCAAGCATTCAACGATCCAACTTTGAAGTGGTTCTAGAT
Source organism: Hordeum vulgare subsp. vulgare (assembly GCF_904849725.1). Taxonomy (NCBI): domain Eukaryota; kingdom Viridiplantae; phylum Streptophyta; class Magnoliopsida; order Poales; family Poaceae; genus Hordeum; species Hordeum vulgare. The sequence continues at coordinate 378,463,095 of NC_058520.1, read as the reverse complement.
GAGGCCGATGAGTTTTTGATGTTAGAAGATGAGGACCCCCGTGCTCTCTACCGGAGGGTGACTACTCTTGCTGTTGCTCTTCAGGATCATGGAGCAAGGGTACGGATGACACTTGGATCAAGGGCAACTTTCTCAAGGCCATCATGCCATTCAACAAACCCATGTCCTCCATCATTCATCGAAGGCCGGATTTCCACACCTTGACCTCAAGCGAAGTGTTGGATGAGTTCATTGCCATGAATATCATGAACAAGACCGCTTACAATGCTCTTGCTCATGTCCGGTCAAAGATAGCATCACCAAACCTTGCCTTGAGAGCCAAGGTCATTGTTGATGAAGAAGAAGAAGAGGAAGAAGATGTCTGCCCCGAAGACACAAAGTATGTTTATCACGAGCACATGGCTCTTGCATCAAGGAAATTTTGGGGCAACAAAAGAAACTCAAGGCCCAACTTCTCCAAGAACAACTCAAGTGGGTCAAAGAACAAGCAACGAGTAAGGACATGCTACAATTGCGGCAATGTGAGTCACATTGTGGCAGATTGTCCTTATGAGAAGAATGAAGACAATTGGGGCAAGCTCATTCGCAAAGAAAAAGCCAAGACTTTCCCAAGAAAGAACACCTTCACCAAGAATACTCCTCCAAGGGATTTGGTGTCCCATAAAGAGTACACCCCCGATGATGACGGAGATGGTACAGGCCGTGAGGGGATGCAATGGCTACCGTGGCCATTGCCACTTCCTCCCCCAATGTGTCTCTCTTCGGCGCCACCAACGAGAACCGCATTGCCAAGTTCATCATGGCCAAAGGTATCAATAAGGTGACCCCCAACATCAAGACCACTATCACTACTTCTCCTTCATTGTTAGACTCAGTTGATGATAGTGAAGTTGTGGAGCTTGATGAGAATGAGTTTGACAAATGCTTGTGTAAGATCAAAGGTGAAACGAAGAAGCACTTTGTTGCTCTTTTGGAAAAACTTGGTGATGCCAATGATCTCATTGAGACTCATGAGGATACTATCTCCAAGTTGGTGGGACATAGTCGTGATTATGTCGATAAGATTGTGGAGCTATCCATTGCTCTAAAAGAATAGCGTGGTCTTCGTTTGGCTCTTGAGGAGTCACACAATGTTGATCATGCTAAATTGCAAAAAGATCTTGATCATGCTATTATTCTTACCCGTGTGCTTAAATCCGAGAAAGTTGCACTTGTGATTGGCCATGATAGAATAAAGAAAGAATTTGACACACTTGACGAGGCCCACAAGGTTTTGAAAGGTGTTCATTATTCTCTTAAGGAGTCTCATGATCAACTCCAAGTAAAACTAACCAAGGATATTTCTACTTGTCCTCCTTTTGTTCTAATCGATAATGCTTATGCTACTAATCCTTGTTGTGAGCATGTGCATCTTGTGGAGGAGAATGCTAAGTTGAAAGAACAAATTGAAAAGGGCCTTGTTTCATGCATCCAAGGCGTGAAGAACCTAAATGACCTTTTGAGTAATCAAAAGTAAGTTGTAGGAAAGAAGGGACTTGGGTTTGCACCCCAGTCTAAGAAGAAAACGAAGAACAAGACCAAGCTATCTTCCCCTCTCAAGGACTTTTTTGTCAAAGAGGGTGATAGTACTCATAAGAAGATGAAGAACAAGGAAGGGGGTGATAATGCCAAGAAGGTCAAACCACCTCTACCAACAAAGCCGGTGACTTTAACCCCTCTTATGTTTTATGACCTGCTAGTGATGGGGATGTTTATGCTAAATTTTTTTGGTTCTTATTATGAGTACATTGAATGGGATATTTGGGTTCCTAAGACCCTTGTTTATAACATCAAAGGACCCATTCAAGAATGGGTACCTAACTCCAAGCATTGATCTCTTGTAGGAGTTTGCTTCCGGTGGAGTGTCATGGTTGCTCGACAGTGGAGCCACAAATCATATGACCGGGAGCAAGGACTTGGTGGTGGACGTGCATCCAATTCCATCTATGCCCACCCATGTCCAATTTGTTGATGCATCAACATCTAAGGTAATGGGATTTGGTAAGGTAGTCATCTCTCAAGATTTATCCATAGAGAAGGTCATGCTTGTTGAGTCCCTTGCATACAATTTGCTTTCTATTCGCCATCTTGCAATTATGGGCTTTTCCACATTCTTTAATCTTGATACTGTGGCCCTTTTGTGGAGCAAGACTCTTAAAGTAAACTTTGTTGGACATGTCGTGAATGGTCTCTATGTGGTGAACTTTTCGGAGCGACCTCCTAAGATCGCGACTAGTCTAATGGCTAAAGTTGATGTGGGTTGGCTTTGGCATCGCCATCTAGCTCATGTCAATATGAGATCTTTGCAAAGTCTCCTCAAAGGGGACCATGTTCGTGGACTAACAAATGTGAGTTTTTCCAAAGACCGTGTTTGAAGTGCTTGTATTGAAGGCAAGCTTCACGAAACAGCTCACCGTCCCACGACTATCATCTACTCTAAAAGGCCCTTGGAGCTTCTTCACATGGATCTCTTTGGTCCTCCAACTTTTGATTATCTTTGGGGAAGAAAGTATTGCTTGGTGATTGTGGATGACTATTCAAGGTACACTTGGGTATACTTCTTCAAGAGGAAGAGCGAGACTCAACAAACCGTCATCGACTTTGCTAATGGAGCTCAACATCAACATGAAGCAAAGATATTGATGATTAGAAGTGACAACGACACTGATTTCAAGAGCTACACCTTGAATGAGTTCCTTAGAGACGAGGAGATCAAGAACCAATATTCAGCACCCTATACCCCTCAACAAAACGGTGTGGTAGAGAGGAAGAATCAGACGTTGATGGACGCGGCAAGAACCATGATGGCGGAGTTCAAATCTCCGTATAACTTTTGGGCCGAAGCCATTAACACCGCATGTCATGAATCGAATCAACTCTACCTCCGCGAAGGCTTGAACAAGACTCCATATGAGATTCTTACCAGGAACAAGCCCAACCTCAAGTACTTACGGGTGTTTGGTTGTAAGTGTTTCATACTCAAGAAAGGTGTTCGTTTGGCTAAATTTGAAGCTAGATCTCATGAGGGCATATTTTTTGGTTATGCTACAAATTCTCATGCTTACCGTGTTCTCAACAAGTCCACGAGATGTCGTGGGAGTAAACCTGACAGTAGAGGTGTAGGGTACAATTGGAGAGGGCAGAGTCCTAGCTATGGCAAGATTGTACGCAAGATGTATGAGTTCATGCGCCTCTATTGGAGGTAACAACCCTACGTCTCAGGTGCTCGGGAGCTCTTGCGATGTGGATTGTGTAATACAGGGGGTGCGAACCCTTGTGCTAGAGGGGAGGGGTGGCTTATATAGAGTGCGCCACCTCTCATCAATACCTCAGCATCTAAGGGCTCGATCAATATGAGTTAAAGATATACGTTACTAATAACGTAAGTGGGTAATAAATGCTACTAAAGACCATTGGATGAACGTGTGTCCGTTGGCCCTTGTGGGTGACTTCTGGTCTTCAATCCAGTCGAAATCTTCTGTCTGACCCTTGGCCTAATAATGAGGTGCCCTTGGGTAGGACATTTAGGTCAGGCTTGTGACCCTACCCTAGGTACGTATCCCCATCATTAGCCCCCGAATGGATCGGGGTTCGAGTGATGAAGGAGTCGACGTGAGTTCTTGTCGAGTCGTTCTGATCTTGGTCCTTTTCCTGGGATTGACAAAACTTCTGGTTGACTGAAATCTTTGTCATTCGCCTTGATCGATTCTATTGTGAAGTTTACCCGAGTGATTTCAGATGTTTGGGCTCATTCCGAGTGACTGACAGGATCTTTTGATATGAGTGATCACTGCTGAAGTCCGGATCTTACGGGATTCAAAATTTTGGTTTCCACGCGCCTCGTGGGGATGACGCAACTGTCAGGCAAGTGGATCAATGCTACGGCGACAGAAATCCTTTTGTCGTCTCTTGAGCTTGCGTTGGTTTTTTCCTTGAAGAGGAAAGGGCGATGCAGCACAGGAGCATTAAGTATTTCCCTCAGTTTGAGAACCAAGGTATCAATCCAGTAGGAGAATCGCGTCAAATCCAGAGTACTTGCGCAAACACAAAATAGCTTGCACCCAACGCTATAAAGCGGTTGTCAATCCCTTCAAGATTGATTGCAAAGTGAGATCTGAAGGCGGAAAGTGCAACGAAGTAAAAGTGTAAGGCTGAAAATATGGTGTGAAGTAGACCCGGGGGCCATAGTGTTCACTAGAGGCTTCTCTCAAAATAGCAAATAATACGGTGGGTGAATAAATTACTATCGAGCAATTGATAGAACCGCGCAAAGTCATGACGACATCACGTCCGAGACAAGTAGACCGATACTTTCTGCATCTACTACTATTACTCCACACATTGACCACTATCCAGCATGCATCTACTGTATTGAGTTCATGACGAACAGAGTAATGCTTTAAGCAAGATGAAATGATGTAGAGGGATAAACTCAAACCAATGATGAAAACCCCATCTTTTTACCCTTGATGGCAACAACACGATGCGTGCCTCGCTACCCCTTCTGTCACTGGGTGAGGTCACCACACGGTATGAACCCAAAACTAAGCACTTATCCCGTTGCAAGAATCATAGATCAAGTTGGCCAAACAAAATCCACAACTCGAAGAGAATTACAAGGATATGAAATCATTCATAAGAGAGATCAGAAGGAACTCAAATAAGATTCATAGATAATCTGATCATAAATCCACAATTCATCGAATCTCAACAAACAGATCACAAAAGAAGATTACATCGGAGAGATCTCAATGAAGATTATGGAGAACTTTGTATTGAAGATCCAAGGGAGAGAAGAAGCCATCTAGCTACTAGCTATGGACCCGAAGGTCTATGGTGAACTACTCGCGCATCATCGGAGAGGTCATGGTGTAGATGAAGAAGCCCTCTGTATCCGAATCCCCACTCCGGCATGCCACCAGAACATGCCCCAGACGGGATCTTGCGGAGATAGAAGCTTGCGGCGGCGGAAAAGTATTTTCGTGGATCTCTCGCGTAGTTTTGGAATTTTTCTGAATTTATAGGTGGAAGAGGTAGGGCAGACGAGCCACAGGGGGCCCACAAGCCTGCTAGGTGTGGCCCCCCTGGTCGTGCCTAGGGGGCTTGTGGGGTCCCCTGCTAGCCCCTGCCTTGGTTCTCAAGTGTGGTGCGTATCTTCTATTCCGGAAAAAATCTTTTCGGAAGTTTTATTCCATTTGGACACCGTTTAAAATCCTCCTGTGAAAAGGGTCAAAAACACGAAAAAACAGGAACTGGCACTTGGCACTGAGTTAATAAGTTAGTCCGAGAAAAGATATAAAAGGCATACAAAACATCCAAAGTTTGACAAGATAATAGCATGGAACCATAAAAAATTATAGATACGTTGGAGACGTATCAAGCATCCCCAAGCTTAACTCCTGCTCGTCCTCGAGTAGGGAAGTGATAAAGACTGAATTTTTGATGTGGAATGCTACCTAGCATCGTTGTCCTTTGTAACTTCTTTCATGTGACATGAATGTTCAGATCCGTAAGATTCAAAACAATAGTTTGCTATTGACATGAAAACAATAATACTTCAAGCAAACTAGCAAGGTAATCATGAACTTTCGAAATAACAAGGCCAAAGAAAATTATCCCTACAAAATCATATAGTCGGGCTATGCTCCATCATACTCAAACAACTAACTTAAATCACGCACAACCCCGGTATTGTCCAAGTAATTGTTTTCGCACTCTTACTTTCTCAAACCTTTTTAAACTCTCACACAATACATGAGCGTGAGCCATGGATATAGCACTATAGGTGGAATAGAGTGTGGTGGTGGTCGTGAGACAAAAAAAGGAGGAGATGGTCACATTGACTCGGCATATTAAAGGGCTATGGAGATGCCCATTAATAGATATCAATGTGAATGAGTAGGGATTGCCATACAAACGATGCACTAGAGCTATAAGTATGTGAAAGCTCAAAAGGAGAACTAGTGGGTGTGCATCCAACTTGCTTGCTCACGAAGACCTAAGGCAATTTTTGAGGAAGCCCATCATTGGAATATACAAGCCAAGTTATGAAATAAATATTCCCACTAGTATATGGTGGTGACAAAACGAGAGGCTCTCAATCATGAAGAACATGGTGCTATTATGAAGCACAAGTGTGGAAAAAGATAGTAGCATTGTCTCTTCCCTCTTTTTTATTTGGGCTCTTTGGCCTCTCTTTTTTTATGTGGGCAACTTTTTCCTTTTTTTCCTCACATGGGACAGTACTCTAATAATGATGATCATCACACTTTATTTACTCACAGCTCAAAGCTTAGAACGATGATGACTCTATAGGAAATGCCTCCGGTAGTGTACCAGGATGTGCAACGATCTAGCTTGGCGTATGACGTTGAAACATCTCACTAGCTATCTTACGATCATGCGATGGCTATATGAGAGTGACGGCGCAAGTCATGAGACGGAACGGTGGGAGTTGCATGGCAATATATCTCGGAATGGCTATGAAAATGTCATAGTAGGTAGGTATGGTGGCTGTTTTGAGGAAGGCATATGGTGGGTTTGTGCACCGGCGAAAATTGGGCGGTACTAGAGAGGCTAGCAATAGCGGAAGGTGAAAATGCATCTATACCATGGACTTACATTAGTCATGAAGAACTCACATACTTGTTGCGAAAGTTTTTATTAGTAATCAAAACAAAGTGCTAAACGCATACTCCTAGGGGTAGGGTTGGTAGGTGTTAACCATCGCGTCATCCCGACCGCAACACAAAGGATGACAATCAATAGATTAATTATGCTCCGACTTCCTAACATAGTGGTTCACCATACGTGCATGTTACGGGAATCACTAACTTCAACACAAGTATTTCTAGATCCACAACACCCTACTAACATAACTCTTAATATTACCAAATCCACGTCTCAAAACTAATTGAGAGGAATCAGACTTCTCTTTCTACTCAATGCACATGAAGATGGAAGTGTTTGTATCCTCTTTGGGTACCTATCACCTTTGGGACTACTTTCATAGCACAAACCAACTACCAAGTCACGCACCGCCGTGCTCTAAAATATCTAAGTGAAGCACGTAGAGCAAAAATATCTAGCTCAAAAGATATAAGTGAAGCATAATGAGCATTCTAACAAAATCACGATGAGTGCATGTCTCTCTAAAAAGGTGTGCACCAAGGATGATTGTGACACAACAAAAAGAAAAAAGACTCCTACGATACAAGACGCTCCAGGCAAAACACATATCATGTGGTGAATAAAAATATAGCTCCAAGTAATGTTACCGATGGATTGAAGACGAAAGAGGGGATGCCTTCCCGGGGCATCCCCAAGCTTAGGATTTTTGGTGTCCTTGAATTTGGCTTGGTATTCCCAAGGCATCCCCAAGCTTGAGCTCTTTCCACTCTTTATCCCTTTGTCCATGAGAATATCACCCAAAACTTGAAAACTTCACAACACAAAACTTAAACAGAAACTCGTGATATCATTAGCACAAGAAAACAAACTACCACCTCTTTAGGTACTGTAGCAAACTTTATTTCTATTCATATTGGTGTTAGATTACCGTATTCTCACTTTTCCATGGCTAGTACCCCCGATACTATCCATAGTTTCATCAAAACAAGCAACCAACTCAACAAAAAACAGAATCTGACAAAAACAGACCAGTCTGTAGCAATCTGAATGCTTTGTATAATTTTGGCACCTAAATAATTTTGGAAAATTATGAACGCCTGTGCATAAGGCATATCAACCAGTAGCAAAAAGAATCAACTCAAAATCTCTTTCTGAATAAAAATGAAAAATAATCTCGTGAGCGAAAAGTTTCTGTCTTTTTCCAGCAGGATCAAACAACCATCACCAAGAGTAGTCATAAAGGTTTTTGCTTGGCTAAACACAAAAATAAACACAAAAGACACAATCATAACATAATTATGATGGTGTGGACGCAAAAAACAGAAAGAAAAAGATAAATTCATTGGGTTGCCTCCCAACAAGCGCTATTGTTTAACGCCCTTAGCTAGGCATAAAGCGATAGAATCACGTATCGTCGTCTTTGGTGCTCAAATCATAAGTAGCCCTCATCATAGATTCATAAGGCAATCTTATTTTCTTTCTAGGAAAATTCTCCATGCCCTTCTTTAAAGGAAATTGAAATCTAATATTCCCTTCCATCATATCGATGATAGCACCGATAGTCCTTAGGAAAGGTCTACCAAGAATGATAGGGCATGTAGGATTGCAATCAATGTCAAGCACAATGAAATCCACGGGTACATAGTTCCTATTTGCAATAATAAGAACATCATTGATCCTTCCAATGGGTTTGTTGAAAGTAGAATCCGCAAGATGCAAATTAAGAGAAAACTCCTCAATCTCATTAAAACCCAGAACATCACATAAAGACTTTGGAATCGCGGAAACACTAGCACCCAAATCACACAAAGAATTGCATTCATAGTTTTTTATTTTGATTTTGATAGTAGGTTCCCACTCATCATGAAGCTTTCTAGGGATAGAAACTTCCAATTCAAGTTTCTCTTCAAGAGATTTTATCATAGCATCGACGATATGATCGGTAAAGGCCTTGTTTTTGCTATAAGCGTGTGGAGAGTTTAGCATGGATTGCATCAAGGAAATGCATTCAATCAAGGAGCAACTATCATAATTGAATTCCTTGAAATCCAAAGTGGTAGTTTCATTACTACTCAAGGTTTTAATATCTTCTACTCCACTTTTAATGCTTTTAGCATCAAGATAGATGGACTCCGAATCATTGGGGCGTTTTTCAACCAAAGTAGATTCTTATCCAGCCCCATCATCATTAGGTTTGACACAAGAAAACAAAGATTCAATGGGAGTCACACCAAGCACTTTAATATCTTTGTGATTCTTATCACGAGAATACACCCTTTTAAGCCATTCATGTCTAGCACGAATCTGGGCGGTTCTTTCTTTGCTCTCACTCATGGAAACACGCATAGCTTTCAAAGTTTCATCCAAATTGATCTTGTGAGGATAACATCTAACTTTCAAAGCATCAATATCACTAGACATTCTATCAACGCTCCTAGCCAAATCGTCAATTTTGAGTAGTTTTTCCTCCATGGACGCATTGAAAATCTTTTGTGAGTTGATAAACTCTTTGATATTACTCTCTAGATCACAGGGTAATCTATTGTAATTTCCATGAGTATTGTTGTAGGAGTTGCCAAAGTTATTAGAGGGGTTACTAGGAAAAGGCCTAGGAACATAATTTCCTCTAAAAGCATTGTTGTTGCCAAAATTATTCCTACCAACAAAATTAACATCCAAGCTAGCGTTGCTACTCTCAATCAAGGGAGACAAGGGCATGCCATTAGGATCTAAAGGAGCACTTCTACTAGCAACCAAATTCATTAACTCATCCATCTTAGCACTCAACGAGTTAATTTCTTCTATAGCGTGTACCTTCTTACTAGTAGGTGACCTTTCAGTGTGCCACTGAGAGTAGTTCTCCATGATATTGTCTAGGAGTTTTGTGGCGTCTCCTAACGTGAATTCCATGAACGTTCCACCTGGGGCGGAGTCCAAGATATTTCTAGATTTGTATAATCATCCAAAGACTCAAGCCATGAGCGGGACAATTTCTAATCATCAATTTCATTCTCTCCCAAGATTGTGCAACATGTTCATGATCAAGTTGCTTAAAATTCATAATATCATTACGAAGAGAAATAATCTTAGCCGGCGGAAAATACTTGGATATGTAAGCATCTTTGCACTTATTCCAAGAATCAATACTATTTTGGGGCAAAGACGAAAACCAAGTTTTTGCTCGATCTCGCAACAAGAAAGGAAAAAAGCTTCAATTTAATCACATCATTATCCACATCTATCTTCTTTTACATATCGCAAAGCTGAATGAAGGTATTAAGATGGGATGCGGCATCTTCGCTAGGAAGGCTGGAGAATTGCTCTTTCATAACAAGATTCAGCAAAGTAGCATTGATTTCGTATGATTCCGCACTAGTGGCGGGAGCAATCGGAGTACTAATAAAATCATTATTATTAGTATTCGAGAAGTCACAAAGTTTGGTGTTTTCAGTCATGGTGACTTCAGCAAGCAAACAAGCACACAAGCGAACATAAAGCAAGCAAGAGAAAAGGGCGAACGAAAAAGGCAAATATTTTTGTATTTTTTTTCCAGAAGTGGGGGAGAGGAAAACGAAGGCAAAAAAGTAAATACAAGAGATGAGTTTGCGACACTTACTTGGATGAGTTCTTGACTTGATCCTCCCCGGCAACGGCGCTAGAAATTCTTCTGCTACGGCGGCAGAAATCCTTGTGTCGTCTCTTGAGCTTGCGTTGGTTTTTCCCTTGAAGAGGAAAGGGCGGTGCAGCACAGGAGCAGTAAGTATTTCCCTCTGTTTGAGAACCAAGGTATCAATCCGGTAGGAGAATCACGTCAAGTCCAGAGTACCTGCGCAAACACAAAAGAGCTTGCACCCAACGCTATAAAGGGGTTTTCAATCCCTTCAAGATTAATTGCAAAGTGAGATCTAAAGGCGGAAAGTGCAACGAAGTAAAAGTGTAAGGCTGAAAATATGGTGTGAAGTAGACCCGGGGGCCATAGTGTTCACTAGAGGCTTCTCCCAAAATAGCAAATAATACGGTGGGTGAACAAATTACTGTCGAGCAATTGATAGAACCGCGCAAAGTCATGATGATATCTAAGGCAATGATCATACATATAGGCATCACGTCCGAGACAAGTAGACCGATACTTTCTGCATCTACTACTATTACTCCACACATCGACCGCTATCCAGCATGCATCTAGTGTATTGAGTTCATGACGAACAGAGTAACGCTTTAAGCAAGATGACATGATGTAGAGGGATAAACTCAAACCAATGATGAAAACCCCATCTTTTTACCCTTGATGGCAACAACACGATGCATGCCTTGCTACCCCTTCTTTCATTGGGTGAGGTCACCGCACGGTATGAACCCAAAACCAAGCACTTCTCCCATTGCAAAAATCATAGATCAAGTTGACCAAACAGAACCCACAACTTGAAGAGAATTACAAGGATATGAAATCATGCATAAGAGAGATGAGAAGAAACTCAAATAAGATTCATAGATAATCTGATCATAAATCCACAATTCATCGGATCACGACAAACACACCACAAAAGAAGATTACATCGGATAGATCTCCATGAAGATCATGGAGAACTTTGTATTGAAGATTCAAGAGAGAGAAGAAGCCATCTAGCTACTAGCTATGGACCCGAAGGTCTATGATGAACTACTCACGCATCATCGGAGAGGTCATGGTGTTGATGAAGAAGCCCTTCGTATCCGAATTCCCCTCCGGCAGGGCACCAGAATGTGCCCCGGATGGGATCTTGCGGAGACAGAAGCTTGCGGCGGCGGAAAAGTATTTTCGTGGATCTCTCGCGCAGTTTTGGAATTTTTCTGAATTTATAGGCGGAAGAGGTAGGGCAGACGAGCCACAGGGGCCCCACAAGCGTGCTAGGTGCGGGCCACCCTGGCCACGCCTAGGGGCTTGTGGGGTCCCCTGCTGGCCCGTGCCTTGGTTCTCAAGTCTGGCGCGTATCTTCTGTTCCGGAAAAAATCTTTTCGGAAGTTTAATTCCGTTTGGACATCGTTTAAAATCCTCATGTGAAAAGGGTCAAAAACACGGAAAAAAAACAGGAACTGGCACTTGGCACTGAGTTAATAAGTTAATCCGAGAAAAGATATAAAAGGCATACAAAACATCCAAAGTTTGACAAGATAATAGCATGGAACCATCAAAAATTATAGATACGTTGGAGATGTATCAAGCAATGACGCCTCGATTATTGCACTCTCATCATCGCCACACGTCACGTCTCCACAGATATTGGGATATGTTGAGATCTGGATGGCCCACGAGTCGATGACTCGAGCGGTCGCTTATATAAATGCAGTCGTGGGTAGGGTTACGACTGCGCCTTGATCTTTTCTTGCTTCTCCTCCTCCTTTGTATCACGAGCCTTGCTCAATATTTCATTCACCACCTCAGCCATGACGAAAGGCAAAACCTCCAAGCTTGAGCACGCCAAGAAGGGCGGCAAGGGGAGAAAGACCGGTCGGACTGCAATGCCGCCATGGTGGATACAGTGGGACTTTCTCCCGTCCACCGTGACGAAGGAGGATGTCTTGGATTTCATTGAGCACGGGATGGTGGCGGAGAACTCATGGAGACTGCCAGGGGAGGAGCTTGAGCTGGCACCTCGTGAGGGGGAACTGGTCCTCCTCCTCACTCATGTCGAGCGAGGTTTTTCTCTGCCTCCACACCCTTTCTTTCGTGGCTTCCTCTTTTATTTCGGAATTCAACTTTATCATCTTCCTCCCAATACTGTTGCATACCTTCCCATGTTCATCACTCTGTGTGAGTGTTTCTTGGGCTTCCCTCCTCATTGGGGGTTGTTCAAAAACATATTTACTGCCCGATCTCAAACAGTGAAAAAAGTGAATCCCGGGGACATTCGAACCAACGTTATCAAGTTTTGCGGTGGTTTAGGGATTCAGAAAAGGAATAGGAGTACTTATCCTCCGATGACCCTCCCTGAATCAGTTAGGAACTGGTAGTCGTCATGGTTCTACTGCAAGGATATTGCATCTCCGAACATGTTGACTGGCCTTCCCCCTTTCACCTTAGATCGTCCGACTGCCCCTAGAATATTGACTATGTTCGAGGATGAGAAGGGAGAGGTGGATATGTTGGTGGGTGAGGTGACTAACTTGGTCAGAAACGGGCTGACTGGCATGGACCTGCTAGAGACGTTCCTTAGTCGGAGCATCCAGCCCCTTCACGCAAGGGACCATGCCATGTGGCATTAATACGGTTCTGAAGATTCCACTCGGTCTCACCCAGAAGAAGTTGAGCAAGAGACGGTAAGCCAGTGGATCAAAAGCATCACCGGTCCTTGCGACAACCCTGTGGGATCCAAACGAGTCACACCATATTCTGTTGAGAATAAGCCGCGAAAATTGGTATGTTACATCTTTTTTGAGTGTGTTCATGTCTTCGTCGAGTGACTACATATTTGTCTGATTGACTCTGTTGTCTTTGTTCTTTTGCAGGAATGGACCCACTTGCACTCTCTTGTGCCCTACGGTGAGCAATTCGATCTTGGGGAAGAAAGCAAAGGCGGCAGCGCCGAGAGCGAGTACGTTGATGACATAAAGGAAAGCGAAGATGCTTCCGAGGACAGCGAAGAAGAAGTACAGTCTCCTCCATGCCGTGAACCGCGAACTAAGAAACGCCCGACCCATCAGCTCCACCGAGCAAAACATTCGCCTCTAGCAGCAGAAGTGTGACGCGGGACCGAGCCGTCGCAACCGACTCTGCAGAGAAGGCTGCGAAGCAGCCAAAGCCTGACGCGCCCAAACTTCGGAAGGCCTTGCCACGTATGAGAATCGCCATGCCAGTCACCTCAGTGTGAGTGTTTATATTTTTTATCTTCGCCATTGTGTCTTTTCAAACTTCTGCTAACCGAGTGCAATTTGCTTGCCGGTGCTACTACTTTGGTGTCGACTCATGTCGAGACGGGAGAGGATCGTATGGACCTGGACATCATGGATCAGTCTGCACCTCGACCAGGTATGATAAGCATTAGCTTCACTCCGTTTTATATATTGGATCTATCGACTGATTTGACCATCACTGCTTCAGCTTCGGGTGTCATTTTCTTAGATGATGATCCAGAGCCGCAACATACAGCTGCAGAACAAACTCCTGCTGAGCCGGTTACGTCTGCACTGGGGATGCCTGTTATGCCTGCGTCAAATGCTCCTCTAGTTGGTTCAGGTGCTATGGAAACAGCCCCTCCGACTGGATCAACTGTTGTGACAACTACGCAGAGTGTGCCTCTGGTAACCCAGGCTGCCACTATCGTGAAGATAACTTCCTCATCACTTGCATTCTCTATGCATCACGTCCCACAGGAGCGGACTCGCACTGCCAAAGAGGCGATGATTGATACGTCTCAAACGTATCTATAATTTTTGATGGTTTCATGCTGTTATCTTGTCATCTTTGGATGTTTTATGTACCTTTTATATCTTTTTTGGGACTAACTTATTAATTCAGTGCCAAGTGCCAGTTCCTGTTTTTTCTGTGTTTTTGGCTCTTTTCAGATCTGATTTTGGAACGGAGTCCAAACGGAATAAAATTCCCGAAATAAATTTTTCCCGAACGGAAAAAGATCACGGGGCTTGAGGGCCAAGCCAGGAGAGCTACAGGGGGCCCACAAGCCATGTAGCCGCCACGAGGGGGGCGGCGGTTGGCAGGCTTGTGGCCTCCCTGGCGCCCCCTGACCTAGCTCCTTCGCCTATATATTCCCTAAAATACAGGAAAACAAATCAGGGAATCCACGAAAACACTTTTCCGCTTCCGCAAGCTTCCGTTTCCGCGAGATCTCATCTGGAGACCCTTCTCGGTGCCCTGTCGGAGGGGACTTTGGAGTTGGAGGGCTTCTACATCAACATCATCGCCCCTCCAATGACTCGTGAGTATTTCACTTCAGACCTACGGGTCCGTAGATAGTAGCTAGATGGCTTCTTATCTCTCTTGGATCTTCAATACAAAGTTCTCCATGATCTTCATGGAGATCTATCCGATGTAATCCTCTTTGTCGGTGTGTTTGTCGAGATCCGATGAATTGTGGATTTGTGATCAGATTATCTATGATATATATTTGAGTCTTTGCTGATTTCTTATATGCATGATTTGATATCCTTGTAAGTCTCTCCAAGTCTTGGGTTTTGTTTGGCCAACTAGATCTATGATTCTTGCAATGGGAGAAGTGCTTGGTTTTGGGTTCTTACCGTGTGGTGACCTTTCCCAGTGACAGTAGGGGCAGCAAGGCACACATCGTGTAGTTGCCATCAAGGGTAACAAGGTGGGATTTTTCGTAGATATGAGATTGTCCATCTACATCATGTCATCTTGCTTAAGGCGTTACTCTGTTCTTTTGGACTTAATACACTAGATGCATGTTGGATAGCGGTCGACGTGTGGAGTAATAGTAGTAGATGCATAAAGTATCGGTGTACTTGTCTTGGACGTGATGCCTATAGATATAATCATTGCCATAGATTACATCATGACTTTGCGCGGTTCTATCAATTGCTCGACAGTAATTTGTTCACCCACCGTTTACTTGCTTTCATGAGAGAAGCCACTAGTAAACACTACGGCCCCCGGGTCTATTCACACCTATCGTTTCCACTTTTGCTTTTACTTTGCTTTGTTACTTTGTTGCTTTCAGTTCTGACTTGGCGAACAATCTATAAGGGATTGACAACCCCTTCATAGCGTTGGGAGCAAGCTTTTTGTGTTTGTGCAGGCACTTGTGATACTCCTTCACTGGATCGATACCTTGGTTCTCAAAACTGAGGGAAATACTTACCACCGCTGTGCTACATCACCCTTTCCGCTTCGAGGGAACACCAATGCAAGGCTCCAAGGCCACGGGGGAAATCCTTTGCATATTTGCCAAGGAAGTCCCTTAAGGCGTAGCCGTAGCAGAAGGATTCCTGGTGTCGTTGCTGAGGAGTATCAAGACAAGAACAGTCTCCCGTCAGCACGTGTTTCTGGCAGCGTTGGAAGGTCT
Source organism: Hordeum vulgare subsp. vulgare (assembly GCF_904849725.1). NCBI lineage: Eukaryota > Viridiplantae > Streptophyta > Magnoliopsida > Poales > Poaceae > Hordeum > Hordeum vulgare. The sequence continues at coordinate 378,447,406 of NC_058520.1, read as the reverse complement.
TTTGTTGAAGTAGTAGAAGTATTTCTAGCGTCATTGCCGGGGAAGGAGAGATCTATCCAAGTAGGTCTCACAAACCCATCTCTTGCATTTACTTTTTTGCCAGTTGCCTCTCGTTTTCCTCTCCCCCACTTCACATTCGCCGTTTTCATTTGCCTTTCTCCTTTGCCGTTTTATGTTGCATTTTGCCTTTTTGCCGTTTTCCTTTGCCAGTTTTCTTGCTTTCTTGTGTGCTTGTTTGTTTGTTGAAGTCATCATGGCTGAAAAGACCAAACTTTGCGACTTCTCGAGTACCAATAATAATGATTTTATTAGTACTCCGATTGCTCCCGCCACTAGTGCGGAATCGTATGAAATCAACGCAGCTTTGCTGAATCTTGTTATGAAAGAGCAATTCTCTGGCCTTCCTAGTGAAGATTCCGCATCCCATCTCAATACCTTCATTGAGCTTTGCGATATGCAAAAGAAAAGATATGTGGATAATGACGTGATTAAGTTGAAACTTTTCCCTTTCTCGTTGCGAGATCGCGCAAAAACTTGGTTTTCTTCTTTGCCCAAAAATAGTATCGATTCTTGGGATAAGTGCAAAGATGCTTATATATCCAAGTATTTTTCGCCGGCTAAGATCATCTCCTTATTTAACGATATCATGAATTTCAAGCAACTTGATCATGAACACGTTGCACAATCTTGGGAGAGGATGAACCTTATGATTAGAAATTTTCCTGCTCATGGCTTGAGTTTGTGGATGATTATACAAATCTTTTACGCTGGTTTGAATTTCGCTTCTCGCAATATCTTGGACTCCGCCTCAGGTGGAACGTTCATGGAAATCACGTTAGGAGACGCTACAAACTCCTAGACAATATCATGACCAACTACTCTCAGTGGCACACTGAAAGGTCACCTGCTAGCAAAAAGGTACACGCTATAGAAGAAATTAACTCGCTTAGTGCTAAGATGGATGAGTTGATGAATTTGGTTGCTAGTAGAAACTCTCCTTTAGATCCTAATGACATGCAACTATCTTCCTTGATTGAGAGTAGCAACGCTAGTTTGGACGTGAATTTTGTTGGTAGGAACAATTTTGGCAACAACAATGCTTTTAGAGGAAACTATGTTCCTAGGCCTTTTCCTAGTAACTCCTCTAACAATTATGGCAATTCCTACAACAACACTTATGGAAATCACAACAAATTACCCTCTGATTTAGAGAGTAATATCAAAGAGTTCATCTACTCTCAAAAGATTTTTAATGCGTCCATAGAGGAAAAACTACTCAAAATTGACGATTTGGCTAAGAGCGTTGATAGGATGTCTTGTGATATTGATGCTTTGAAAGTTAGATGTGCTCCTCCCAAGGTCAACTTGGATGAAACTTTGAAAGCTATGCGTGTCTCCATGAATGAGAGCAAAGAAAGAACCGCCCAAATTCGCGCTAGGCATGAATGGTTTCAAAGGGTGCGTTCTAGTCATGCAAATCATTGAAGATCTTAAAGTGCTTGGTGTGACTCCTCTTGAATCTTTGTTTTCGCGTGTCAAACCTATTGATGAAGGGGCTGGATATGAATCCACTTTGGTTGAAAAACGCCCCAATGATTCGGAGTCTACCCATCTTGATGATAAAGGTGTGGAGAGTGTAGTAGAAGAAATCAAAATTTTGGGTAGTAATGAAACTCCCACTTTGGATTTCAAGGAATTCAATTATGATAATTGCTCCTTGTTTGAATGCATTTCTTTGATGCAATCCATTGCAAACTCTCCACATGCTTAGCCAAAGCAAAGCCTTTACCGCGCATATCATAGATGCTATGATGAAATCTCTTGAAGAGAAGCTCGAATTAGAAGTCTCTATACCTAGAAAACTTCATGATGAGTGGGAACCTACTATAAAAATGAAGATCAAAAACTATGAGTGCAATGCTTTGACTGATTTGGGTGCTAGTGTTTCCGCGATTCCAAAGTCTTTATGTGATATTCTTGGTTTTCATGAGATTGAAGAGTGTTATTTAAGTTGCACCTTGCGGATTCTACTGTCAAGAAACCCATGGGAAGGATCGATGATGTTCTTATTGTTGAAAATGAGAACTATGTACCCGTGGATTTCATTGTACTTGACATAGATTGCAATCCTTCATGTCCCATTATTCTTGGTAGACCTTTCCTAAGGACTATTGGTGCTATCATCGATATGAAGGAAGGGAATATTAGATTTCAATTTCCTTTAAAGAAGGGCATGGAGCACTTTCCTAGAAAGAAAATAAGATTGCCTTATGAATCTATGATGAGGGTTACTTATGGTTTGAGCACCAAAGATGACTATATGTGATTCCATCACCTTTTGCCTAGCTAAGGGCGTTAAACAAAAGCGCTTGTTGGGAGGCAACCCAACGAATCTATCACTTTTCTTTCTGTTTTGTGTTTTCCACACTTTCATCATTCTGTTATGATTGCGTTTTTTGTGTTTCTTTTTGCGTTTGTGCCACGCAAAGCCGATATGATTAGTCTTGGGGATGATCGTTAGGTCATGCTGGAAAAGACAGAAACTTTCTGCTCACGAAAAGAATTTAATTTTGTTTCTGTAAGAGCTTTTGAGTTGATTCTTTTTGCAGCTGATTGCTACCCAAATTCTTCAGACTGTCGTAAATTTTAAGAATATTTGAAGTACTAGAAGTATACGAAATATACAGATTGCTACAGACTGGTCTGCTGTTAACAGATTCTGTTTTTGTTGTGTTGGTTGCTTATTTTGATGAAACTATGGATAATATCAGGGAGTATTAGCCATGGAAGATTGAAAATACAGTAAACCAACATCAGCGTAAGTAGAATTTAAGTTTGCTACAGTGCCTAAGGAAGTGGTGGTTTGCTTTCTCATACTAATGTTATCACGAGTTTCTGTTTAAGTTTCGTGTTGTGAAGTTTTCAAGTTTTGGGTGAAGTTCTTATGGACAAAGAGATAAAGAGTGGCAAGAGCTCAAGCTTGGGGATGCCCAAGGCACCCCAAGAGATTCAAGGATGTCGTAAAAGCCTAAGCTTGGGGATGCCCCGGGAAGGCATCCCCTCTCTCGTCTTCAATCCATCGGTAACGTTACTTGGGGCAATATTTTTATTCACCACATGTTATGTGTTTTGCTTGGAGCGTCTTGTATCGTAGGAGTCTTTTATTTTTGTTGAGTCACAATCATCCTTGCTGCACACCTAGATAGAGAGACATGCACTCACCGTGATTTTGTCGAGCTTCACTTATATCATTTGGTAGACAATTCAGCTCACATGTGCTTCACTTATATCTTTTGAGCTAGTTGATTTTGCTCTATGTGCTTCACTTATATCTTTTAGAGCACAGCGGTGCGTGGCTTGGTAGTTGATCTATGCTTTGAAAGTAGTCTCAAAAGGGGTAGTTATCCAAAGGGATACGAAAACTTCCACCTTCATGTGCATTGAATAGTTAGAGAAGTTTGATTCATCTCAATTAGTTTTGAGTTGTTGTTGTGGTAATATTGAAGTTATGCTAGTAAGGTGTTGAGGATCTAGAAATACTTGTGTTGAAGTTAGTGATTCCCGTAGCATGCATGTATGGTGAACCGCTATGTGATGAAGTTTGAGCATGATTAGTCTATTGATTGTCATCCTTTGTGTGGCGGTCGGGATCGCGCGATGGTTTATACCTACCAACCCTTCCCCTAGGAGTATGCATTGAATGCTTTGTTTCGATTACTAATAAAACTTTCGCAACAAGTATATGAGTTCTTCATGACTAATGATGAGTCCATGGTTTAGATGCACTTTCACCTTCCACCATCACTATCTTCTTAGTGTCGTGCAACTTTCGTCGGTGCACAAAACCCACCATTAGCCTCCCTCAAAACAGCCACCATACCTACCTACTATGGCCTTTTCAAAGTCGTTCTGAGATATATTGCCATGCAACTACCACCATGACATGTGCCACCACTTCTACATTTCCATTGCATGATCGTAAGATAGCTAGCATGATGTTTCCATTAATGTCTATGCCATGCTAGATCATTGTCACGGTACACTACCAGAGGCATTCCATATAGAGTCATCGTTGCTCTAAGTTTTGAGTTGTAAGTGTGATGATCATCAATGATGGAGCATTGTCCCATGTGAGGAAATAAAAGAGGCCAAAGATGCCCACCAAAATAAAATAAAAAAGAGGCCAAAGAGCCCACCAAAAAAAGAATGAGAGAAAAAGAGAGAAGGGACAATGCTACTATCCTTCCACACTTGTGCTTATTAAGCACCATGATCTTCATGATTGAGAGTCTCTCGTATTGTCACCACCATATAGCTAGTGGAAAATTTTCATTATATAACTTGGCTTGTATATTCCAATGATAGGCTTCCTCAAAATTGCTTTAGGTCTTCGTGAGCAAGCAAGTTGGATGCACACCCACTAGTTTTCTTTAAGAGCTTTCACATACTCTTAGCTCTAGTGCATCATTGTATGGCAATCCCTACTCATTCACATTGATATCTATTGATGAGCATCTCCACAGCTCATTGATATGCCTAGTTAATGTGATCATCTTCTCCTTGTTTGTCTTGCAACCTTCAGCACACTCCACACCACTTATAGTGCTAAAACCATGGCTCACGCTCATGTATTGCGTGAGAGTTGAAAAGGTTTGAGAAAGTAAAGGTGTGAAAACAATTACTTGGCCAATACCGGGGTTGTGCATGATTTAAATTCGTTGTGCAATGATGATAGAGCATAGCCAGACTATATGATTTTGTAGGGATAACTTTCTTTTGGCCTTGTTATTTTGAAAGTTCATGATTACCTTGCTAGTTTGCTTGAAGTATTATTGTTTCCACGTCAATAGCAAACTATTGTTTTGAATCTAATGGATCTGAACATTCATGTCACATAAGAGGAGTTACAAAGGACATCTATGCTAGGTAGCATGAAAGCATCAAAAATTCATTCTTTATCACTTCCCTACTCGAGGACGAGCAGGAGTTAAGCTTGGGGATGCTTGATACGTCTCAAACATATCTATATTTTTTTATGGTTTCATGATGTTATCTTGTCATCTTTGGATGTTTTATGTACCTTTCATATCTCTTTTGGGACTAACTTATTAATTCAGTGCCAAGTGTCAGTTCCTGTTTTTTCTGTGTTTTTGGCTCTTTTCAGATCTGATTTTGGAACGTAGTCCAAACGGGATAAAATCCCCGAAATAAATTTTTCCCAAACGAAAAAAGATCAGGGGGCTTGAAGGTCAAGCCACGAGAGCTACAGGGGGCCCACAAGCCGTGTAGCCGCCACCAGGGGGCGGCGGCTAGCAAGCTTGTGGCCTCCCTAGCGTCCCCCTGACCTAGCTCCTTCGCCTATATATTCCCTAAAATACACAAAAAAAATCAGGGAATCCACGAAAACACTTTTCTGCCGCCGCAAGATTCCGTTTCCCCAAGATCTCATCTGGAGACCCTTCCCGGTGCCCTGCCGGAGGGGACTTTGGAGTTGGAGGGCTTCTACATCAACATCATCGCCCCTCCAATGACTCGTGAGTAGTTGACTTCAGACCTACGGGTCCGTAGTTAGTAGCTAGATGGCTTCTTATCTCTCTTGGATCTTCAATACAAAGTTCTACATGATCTTCATGGAGATCTATCCGATGTAATTCTCTTTGATGGTGTGTTTGTCGAGATCCGATGAATTGTGGATTTGTGATCAGATTATCTATGATATATATTTGAGTCTTTGCTGATTTCTTATATGCATGATTTAATATCCTTGTAAGTCTCTCCGAGTCTTGGGTTTTGTTTGGCCAACTAGATCTATGATTCTTGGAATGGGAGAAGTGCTTGGTTTTGGGTTCTTACCATGTGGTGACCTTTCCCAGTGACAGTAGGGGCAGCAAGGCACACATCGTGTAGTTGCCATCAAGGGTAACAAGGTGGGCTTTTTCATAGATATGAGATTGTCCATCTACATCATGTCATCTTGCTTAAGGCGTTACTCTGTTCTTTTGGACTTAATACACTAGATGCATGCTGGATAGCGGTCAACGTGTGGAGTAATAGTAGTAGAGGCATAAAGTATCGGTCTACTTGTTTTGGACGTGATGCCTATACATATAATCATTGCCATTGTCGGGACCCCGATCCTAAGCCGTAGGAATCCAGCCTGTAACACATCGCATTCCTTTGTGGTCTCACGCACGGTTAACTCCACGGCTGCAGCCTTACCTTAGCCGGGACCGTTTGCGTCTTTTGACTCACGTATGCGATAGTGTCGCTAGCAAACCAATGTCAAAGAACCGAGATCGACATGTCTAGTCATAAACCAAAGTGGCAGTTCCGCACAAGGACAGGCATACATGACCCAACAAAGCAGGTGTCGGTCATCAACGAACGTAGACGAGTCGTAGCAAGCTACAAGGACTCCATTACGTCGCGTGACATTTCCCCAAAGGGGACAGACACAGCAGCTAAGAAAGACACATGCCGGTCAACCAATGTGTCCGGAGCAGTAGCGAACTACCAAGGCTCGTTGGATCACAAAGGGGCATTTCCTTGTAAGGGGTGCTACTATAGTTCCGGAAGAGGGTTGGCATTTAGGGAATAGAGTTGGCATTTGGCAACTCGAGTAGAGACATTTACTATCTCACCCGAGGGATGGGTAAGCTGGACATTTCTAGAGTGAGTATCAATCTTGGCATAGTGAGCTGACATCCAGTCCATGCCCAAGATGATATTAATATCCGAAGATTTCAATGCTATCAATGAGGCTAGAAAAACTAGCCTGTCTACTAGAATTTCATTGTCATAGGTTATCCTAGAGGTTTGCCATTTACTACTAGGGGTTTGGACAACCAATGGGATTGGCATATCACAAAATGACATGTTATGCAACTGTGCATAACTTTCTGAAATGAAGGAATGAGAAGACCCAGTGTCAAAGAGAACGGACGCTGGGTGATGATTAACAAGAAGCATACCCAGCATGACGTCGGGATCCTCTGCAGCTTCTTCTGCTGACACATAGTTCACACGGCCACGTGCAGGAGTTGGCTTCACATAAAACGCTTTACCCGACTTGGCCTGCCCGACGGATTTTCCGGGTTGCTTGGCACCCACAATCTGAGGACACTCACGGGAATAATGCCCTGGTTCTCCACACTTGTAGCATATCACCTGGTTGGCACGTGGTGCAGCATTGCTAGCTGGACCACCATAAGCTTTTGATGGAGGGTTGGACTGATTCGTCTGAGGCGCCACGTAGGATGGCCTCGGAGTGTATCTTGGCGGCAGAGAACTGTTTGGAACCCACAGCCTGCGTTTTTGAAACGCGGAACCAGAAGATGAGCCAAAGTCACGGGAGTGCTTCCTTGTGGCTTCGAAGTCAGTATGACCAGTCTCCGCACTGATCGCTTTGTTGACCAGGGCTTGAAAGCTTGCACACTCATGGAGGCGCAGATCTCGACGGAGCTCAGGGCTCAGACCCTTACGGAATCTTGCTTGCTTCTTGGCGTCAGTAGATACCTCCTCTGTTGCATAGCGGGCGAGGTTACCGAACTCGCGGCTATAGGCATCCACAGACAACTTGCCCTGAGTGAAGGCACATAACTCCTCTCTCTTTCTGTCCATCAGGCCCTCTAGAATATGGTGCAGACGAAAAGCTGCACTAAAGTCTGCCCATGTGGCCACTGGTTCAGCGGGACGCATAGCTTCAAAATTCTCCCACCACAGATTGGCGGGTCCCTCCAAGAAATACGCCGCAAAGGTCACCTTGTCGGCCTCAGACACATTCGCAGAGCGAATCTTGCGTGAAATGTTGCACAGCCAGTCATCAGCGTCGAGGGGATCGGCGGAATGATGAAACTTTGGAGGATTCAGCTTCACAATGTCATTGAGGGACACTGCAACATTCCTAGGCTGTCGAGCCGTATTCTGCTGAATACGCTCTAGCAGTCGGTTGGTCTCCCTTTTGTTTCTTTCTGCCTCAAGCATCACTTCTACCAGAGAAGGTGGGTGAGGCAGGTCTTCCTGCGAAGCTTGACTACCCTCACCTTGCTCATGAGCAGGGGCACGGTTCAACCTGGTGAACACCATCCTGACAAACAAACTCATAGCTTAGACCAATATCATATCAATACTAACTATGGATTAAGAATGTACTGAACACACGGAATGCGGAAATGAATATCTGAACAACATGGTAACAAGCAACTGCTATATATACACCATGGTTCATGCACACCCTTACATAGTTCAGTACAAACTTACTCGAAGAGCAAACTACTGAAATGGTGGAACTACTCATCAGAGGCTTACAAGCTTCCTATACATTATTTATCTAGGCCTCCGGAATTCGTTTCACATTACTACCATACTCCACAAGTCACGCAGGACTGTGAACATACGGCAACTACCATACTATCCTTCCGCTCATAGTTCAGGCATCCGCATAGAACATCTCATAGAGGTTACCTCCATGACCTGGAAGCTCAACCTGCGGATCAGGAAACACTCTAGCCTGAGATCCCTGGGATCCGTAAGGGCACGGATGTGGCCTTGGTCCCCTGACCGGTGGTAAGAGGGGTCCCCGAAGAGGTGTGACTCCTCCTATAGCTGGCCAGTCAACATGAGCCGGAAGATGGGTCCTAACAGGATTCAGCATCTCCATCTCTCCATACCCTGTCTGGACTACCGGTGCCAGCTGCGTCAAAGCTGTCCACAGACGGGCACGGGTAGCGTAAAGCTCCATGCGGAGAGCACGAGCATCCTTGTCTCTGTTCTCTAGCATCTCAACAGTGGACTGCAGAAGTGGGTCCTTCATAGAAGAATCAAAATAGACTCCACTGAGGTATCCCTCTTCACCAGACTGAGAGGCCGGAACATAGCAGAACTCTGAATTCTGCAGTAGTGCATGTCTCGCTCTCATAATAGTCAGCATTGAATAGGCAGCATCTTGTACTGCCATGTCAACAGTGACTCCCAACCCATAGGACCAATGGATTGGCTTCTCCGCTCCAGGGTAGTCTGGAAATACCCTAACAGTGCAGATGTACTGGCTCTGGTTGAAGTCTCGGTACTGTTCCTCTACCGTGTACTCGGGGTACCAGCGGTAACCGCACACCGACATCACCCTGACCAGCATGGACGTATGACCCGGTACATCCATGCACCTGGTCAAACGTACCACCTGACGAGAAGGACGACCAGGCATCTGTAAATAGAGAGTAATGCAAAAGCATTAGAGCTCTGAATGCAAAATTGGGCAGCATAACGGCTGTAAATGCTCAAAAACAAATTTTGAGACAACCCAAAATAGAATAGCGTAACCACTCAACTATCAAGTTCAACTCTCTGGTCACCAAACTTACTTCCTGCTTCCTAGGAATAAAAGAAACCCAATATCTCTCGACCCGTAGTCCTATAATCTACCGATCAGAAATACGAGCCTAGGAGAAGATGAGTAACCTAGTCCTTAATTCCCGCAAAAAAGACGAGAATGACCAGAATAGAATATCTTGAGAAGAGAACAAGAGTGTTACGTTCCCTTCCACAAACAATTCCCTTATATATAACTAAAGCAATTCTAGTCTCAACTTCGACCAGTTTGGCTTAGTAATCCTACAGTCAGTCAGGCTCTGATACCAACGCTGTCGGGACCCCGATCCTAAGCCATAGGAATCCAGCCTGTAACACATCGCATTCCTTTGTGGTCTCACGCACGGTTAACTCCACGGCTGCAGCCTTACCTTAGCCGGGACCGTTTGCGTCTTTTGACTCACGTATGCGATAGCGTCGCTAGCAAACCAATGTCAAAGAACCGAGATCGACATGTCTAGTCATAAACCAAAGTGGCAGTTCCGCACAAGGACAGGCATACATGACCCAACAAAGCAGGTGTCGGTCATCAACGAACGTAGACGAGTCGTAGCAAGCTACAAGGACTCCATTACGTCGCGTGACATTTCCCCAAAGGGGATAGACACAGCAGCTAAGAAAGACACATGCCGGTCAACCAATGTGTCCGGAGCAGTAGCGAACTACCAAGGCTCGTTGGATCACAAAGGGGCATTTCCTTGTAAGGGGTGCTACTAAAGTTCACGACTAGGTATTCGAACCCCATACATATCAAGTAAGACATACGTACGCATGTCATACCGATATGTATAGATACATCGATGGCATCACAACATAACCATAACCATACAAGCTTTATTTAAGAGGCTCGGAAGAGCCACACACATAATATTACACATTAAGGGTCTCACGACCCATAATAGCAGTCATACAATTACAAGCCAGCAGAAGAGTTATAAACTGTCTGGGTACAGACAGAGCAACTAGAAGGCACATGGCCTGACTATACTACAGAGCCGACGTAGGGCCAGATCGTAGCTGGGACACCAGCTACTCGTCGTCGTCGATGTCTACGAAGAACCCTCCATTAGGGTCATTAGCAACCTCTGCAACATTTATTAAACAAACATGAGTACGAAGGTACTCAGCAAGACTTTAGGAGAGCTAACTACTCATGCAAGGTATCAAAAGGTATTGTGGGGTTTCATGCGGGAAGCCAGCATTTGACTCGTGGCTAGACAACTTGCTTTTTGAAATTAGTTTTGACAACTTGATTTCTCGCACACGAGTCCACTAACACCACAACAATACACTATCGTGGAATCATTCCGTCTCCATACGGAAATGCCGTCCACGACACTCACGCTTATCTTGACAATTTTATGAGTAGCCATTGAAGTTATCTATGAACAACATATGTCTCCAAGTAGTCCATATCCGCGGACGCGGCTATTCGAATAGATCATAACCCTGCAGGGGTGTACTTCGTCACACACGCTCCTGCCACTTATCGCCATGTGCATGTCATGCACCTCGGCAACCTTCAAGCGGAAGCCCAGCGAGGGAGTCGGCCACGACCGTTAACCACACTAGTACCTAGTCCAGGTTTATCGCCTATCTGAGAGTAACCCGTACGGAAGTCCGGCCGAGGTTTCCGCCACGGCCTCAAACAATGTGCGCAGGGTTCCCAAGCCCACCATCCGGGTGCCACTTGGTACACCGTGCCACTGCCTACCGCATCACGGTCCACCTCTCAGGTCAGCACCATGCACGGCCTCCAGCATTACTATAAACACCAGAAACTACTTGCAACTCCTGGACCGAGTACTACGCGATTAATAGGCCGAGCGGGGTCATATTTCAGGGCCCAGCATGTGGTAGTATCTAGTCTTGGATTACATACACGGAACTCAGTTCCTAAGGACGGTTCCAATGAAACAACCCGCCATGTACTCCTACACAGCCTTTCACCGGTACCTTTACCAAATCAAGTTCAACACACGACCTTTGCTCACCGAACACATTCCACATTTCTGTTCATCTCCCAGATGACAGACCATACACAACTCTAAGCATAGCATGCATAGCAGGATAAGGCACATCATAGCTCAAGCAACTACCAGGTATGCTAGGTTGCAAGGTTCGGCTATTTACTGTGACAAGGTTAAGTCATGCAAAGGAAGTGGGTCCAACTATCATGGCAAAAGCAGTTGAAGCATTTGATCCTAATGCAATAAATAGGTGCAGGAGCAAGAACATAGGTGTTATCGGGATGATCAAAAGGGTTGCTTGCCTTGTTGCTCAGAGGAGGAACGATATCCGTCAGACGGATATTCGGTGGAATCCGGGGGTGTGGAGCCTACCGAAATGAATGGCAACATTCAATAACAAACATATGCAATCAAAATGATGCATGAGCATGGCATGAGAATGCAAGTGATAGGTTATTATAATCAAAATGTTTTAGGTTTAGAGTTGATTTGAATCACATTCGAGTAGCAATTCAAACGGGTATTCTCGGATACCGGTTCAATTGATTCGACCTGATGCTCAGATCAACCTAATGTTAACATGCATGAAATGTCATGTTATGGTACTGGTTTATATCTAGGGCAGTGTGTGATCATTGTATTTATAATGAAATTTGGATATTTTTGCAAATTCCATTTATAAAGTGATTAAAGAATTGAATTATTCCTTATTTCACAAATTAGGGTCCTGTAACTTTTTCAAACATAGATGAAAATAGCATAATCAGAATCCTTGAATTTTTCTGATACTTTTTCATATATAATTTATTTTCATTGGAGTTACAGATTATTTTCTATGATTTTTGCAATTTTTAGCAATTTCCTGAATTATTTTTATACTGGAAATTCCATTTATTGCATCAGGCTGACGTCAGCAGGTCAGCCGACCTGTGCAGGTCAAACCTGACAGGGGGGCCCCACTGTTCAGCCTCTCTGGGACTAATCCCGCGCTGACCAGCCCCTAATTGGGGTTTGACCAGGCGTGGGGCCCTCTGGCAGCGACTGAGGGGAGGGCGATTACGCCCTAATGGTCGGCCACGTCGACGGCCACCGGAGGGTGGTCGCCGGCGACCAGACCCGCGGCGGAGGGCTCGCCGGAGGCGACCTAGACGGCGCCGCACAGCACCAAAACGCACGCGGTTTGCAGCTACAGCATGCTCGCGAAGTGGCCGATCTGGCAGGACCATCTGGGGAGGCTAGGGTCGCCAGAAGAGGCGTCGGCGACGAGCCGGAGCGGCGGCCGAAGCTCGGGCGTCGTCGGGGCTTTGAATCAGAGGGATCCATGCTCAGTTCTTAGCTGCTACAGCATCTACGCGTCGTCCTGGAGCTGCTGGTGCTCTCGAGAGGACGAGCTGGAGATCGGAGGGCTACCGGCGACGAGCGGCAGCGGCGGTCCTCGTCGGGCTCCGGTGAAACTAGGGCTAGAGGAGGGGATCGATGGGGAAAACCTAGGGAAAACGACCGCATGCTCACAGGGAGTGCACAGCAGAGCTCAGACGGCTCGGGGAAGGCCTGGGGGCGACGAATCGACGAGAGAGGTCCGGCGGCCGGAGGTGGAAGACGACGGCGTTGCGGGCGTTGCAGGGCGCGAGGAAGCTTCGGCTTCTGCAGAGACGACCAGGGCGACGAGGCGGAGCTAATGGCGTGCTCTGGGAGGGGTTCCTATGGCCAGGGGCACGGCCAGCTCGAGCTCGAGCTCGGCTCTAATGGTGGCAGCAGGGAGAAGGAGGAGATCAGGGACGAGGGGAAGAACCGAGGCGGGGAATGGATAGGGGAAGCTCTGGGGAGCTTATCCCCATCGTCGCCAGCGCGAACCGACGGCCAGGCAGGCACGCAGGTGCGTGGCCGCGCCGGAGGAGGCGGCGGCCACCTCCTGCTGCCTACTGGCGCGAGGGAGGGGACGAGCGGCAAGATGGGCCGGGCCTGGCTTGGGCGACAGGTAAGACTTTTTCCATTTTTTGTTTTTTTGTTTTTCTGTTTTGCTATTTATTGCTTTGCTAATTATTTCAGCTCCAAAACAAAAAGTAAAAACTATTTTTGACCTCCTGAAATATTTGTTATAATATCCCCACTCATTTCCAAGACTTTCAACATTTTTGGAAAATTATAGTTTCTGATTTCAAATTTTTAAATTTGAAACCACTGGCTTTTGCAATTATTTAAAATGCTTAAAGTGTCAAGAAATAGTTTTCTCCAATGCTCATTTACTTTCATGGTTTATCAGAAAGTTTGAACATTTCTTGAGGCCATTTTGGGTTCATTGATTTTGAACTAGTTGAAAATTTCCTTTAATTGAAATGGTGGCTAGGGTTTTGAGTTTTTCCTTTGCCACTTTGTTGTTTTTGTTGAAACTTCTTAGATGCAAATGCAAAGAAGACATGGGCACAATGCCATCTTGCTTAAGGGTTAGGGATGTGACAGCCATAGATGACGTCACGACTTTGCGCGGTTCTATCAATTGCTCAACAGTAATTTGTTCACCCACCGTCTACTTGATTTCATGAGAGAAGCCACTAGTAAACACTACGGCCCCCGGGTCTATTCACACCTATCGTTTCCACTTTCTCTTTTACTTTGCTTTGTTACTTTGTTGCTTTCAGTTCTCACTTGGCGAACAATCTATAAGGGATTGACAACCCCTTCATAGCGTTGGGAGCAAGCTTTTTGTGTTTGTGCAGGCACTTGTGATACTCCTTCACTGGATCGATACCTTGGTTCTCAAAACTGAGGGAAATACTTACCACCGCTGCGCTACATCACCCTTTCCGCTTCGAGGGAACACCAACGCAAGGCTCCAAGGCCACGGGGGAAATCCTTTGCATATTTTCCTAGGAAGTCCCTTAAGGCGTAGCCGTAGCAGAAGGATTCCTGGTGCCATTGTTGAGGAGTATCAAGACAAGAACAGTCTCCCGTCAGCACGTGTTTCTGGCACCGTTGGAAGGTCTTTTGTTGCAGTAGCAATGATCCAGGCCGAGCTGATGATGCAGCAAACAAAGGAGGTGTTCGAGGCCAGTAAGTTGGCGTATGACGCCAGCTCGGCACTCCAGGCGAACATCCGAGTAAGTTCCACTGTAAGTTATTTTCCAATTGAATCTTGTCAATCCTCTTGCTTTACACTTTACACCCACTAGGGGTTTGCCGTGTAGTAGTTTTTCTTTTACTCTAGTGGGGGCACGCTCAATGAACCCACTGGGTGTAGTCCCCGATGCTGCTGTTGAGTGCTTGCATCAGCGGGAGTCTGTAGTTTGAGAATTATGCGCTATTTTTGACTCAGCCAGGCCGGACCTAGTCGAGTGTGTTTGTATCCAGTGGGGGCACTCTTAGTGCACCCATTGGGTGTAGTCCCCGAGACCGTTGTTGAGTGCTTGCCTCGGCAATGGTCTATGTGAGAATCAATAGATGTTTTACCCGGGCCAAACGGGTCTGACCGAGTAGTTTTGTATCCAGTGGGGGCACGCTAAGTGCACCCACTGCGTGTAGTCCCCGAGAATAGTGTCGATCGTTTACAAAGGACAGTAGTCTTAAGAACCTGGGTGGGTGCAGCGGGCCGCTAATTGGTCGAATGAATTGTATTTATCCACTCGGAAGTAGAAAAATGATTGTGTCGAATGAAACTTATTTTTTCACTCGGAAGTAGAAAAAAGTTGTCGACTGAAACAATATTGTTGATGTTTTTCAGAAGGCTTGCGAGATTGGGTCGCAATATACCTAGACGGAATCTGAGAAGAACCAGCGGCAGCTGGAGTATGATGCTATGAAAAAGGTGCTGGAAGACAAGGATCTAGTCCTTGCAAAGCTGAAGGAGAAGTTTGAAGCTAATGAACTGAAGCTTGCGGAGTTTAACAAATTGATGGTAGAAAATGAGAAAATGAAGAAAGAAAGAGATGAGTGGGAAAAGAAGCTTAACTATATGGCAAAGAGGGGAAATGCCATAGAAAGTTTTATAAAAGATTTCCTGGCGAAGATGCTTGTGTCCCTCATTGGTATGTTCTGTTTGCCAAGTGAATCTTCACACTTTTCGTTGAATTAAATACAGCTGATGCTTCGTTTTTCTTCTTCCACAGAATTCTGTCTGGACTTCGAGAAAGAGACCTTCGAGGTGGAGTCATACTTGGACCCCATCAAGTTTCCTGTTCCTAATGACTTGGCCGTAAACATGTATCGCCTCAACTATCGCCTCGTGAAAGTTCAAGGATATGTCACTCGACTGCGAGCTGCTGTGGGGGGAATCAACAAAGAGCTGTGGCCTGAAGATACGTTCTTTGTCGATCTGGATGCTGTGATGGACCGCTTGGGTCGGGTTCCTGAGAGAGTCCAAGCGTGGAAGAATCCGCCGCTCAGTGCAGAGCTGATGTTACACTTTCACTCGTCAGGGTCCACTCTAAGGAGGAGAGAGAAGACAAACTGAAAATGCTCCAAGTAGCGAATACCAAGAAGCTCGAGTTCGAGGATTTTATGGAGACCTTAATCAGTGTTGCGACTCGCATTGCTGATGGAATCGATCTTGATACCTTTGTCGAGCCAACAAGTCCCAAAGGTCCTTGAGGAGAAAACTCGTGTTATTCCCCAAAACATTAAATTTGGATTGGTATGCCGAGTGGTCGATGTATCATAAAACTTCGTTCGGGTGTTGAACCCGAGTACTTTATGGTTGCGCGGATAACTTTGACCGTGTTGAGCTCTTTTGAATTTATATGCTTTCGATATTTGCAAGATTTTCTTGATTTTCTACGAGTGAATAGATTGCTATTCATTCGGAAAAAGTTTTTGATGTAGGCGATTTGGTCGAACTAAGTTTCCGAGTGTGAAATCTTCTTTCCACTCGGACTATATTTTTACTTAGGCGAATCATGTTCAGCTAAGCCCCCGAGTGTGAGAATTTTTCTTCACTCGGAGTACGTTTTGTACTTAGGCGAAGACTGGTTCGCGGCTAAGCGTCCGAGTGAATATCTTTATCCACTCGGAAGAGTTTGTTAACTTAGGTGAATCTTGTTCGCAGCTAAGCCCCCAAGTGTGAGGATCGCTCTACACTCGGAGTACATTTTGTACTTAGGCAAAGACTGGTTCGCAGCTAAGCATCCGAGTGAATAGTTTTTATTCACTCAGAAGGGTTTTGTAACTTAGGCGAATCATGTTCGCAGCTAAGCGCCCGAGTGTGAGGATCGTTCTGCACTCGGAGTATATTTTATACTTAGGCGGAATCTGGTTCGCAGCTAAGCGCCTGAGTGAATAGTTTTTATTCACTCGGAAGGGTTTTGTAACTTAGGCCGAGAATGTAGCTGTTGCAAGCCGTTTTGCTCAATTATTATGGTTCACGCAAACTTGTGACAAAGTGCCTCTTCTATGTGAGAATGAAAGTGCCATCAAGATATCTCTCAATCCGGTGCAACATAGCAAGACCAAGCATATTGATATTCGTCATCATTTCATTCGAGATCATATCAAGCAAGGACATATTGAGGTCCTCTTCATCAACACTCAAGAGCAACTTGCGGATATTTTCACCAAACCTCTAGATGAAACAAGGTTTCGCGAGTTAAGCCATGAGCTAAATATCGTTGATTCAAGCAATGTGGATTTAAACTAGGCACACCACACCTCACTCATCATTATATTTTGCTCTAGGTGTAGGCATGGACATAGGGGGAGTGTTATTCTCTCAATGAACTTTCCTTTCCCCCATTATGCATAAATTGATCACGTCTTTCACATTACCCATTGTTGATGGCACTTGTGCTTCAAATACGAGCTTTGGTCATGAACCCAAGGATAATTCTTCATGATGTCATACCATTTGTCTCAAACATTGGTGGCTCCGGCCACCCCTAGGGTGGTACTACCGTGCCAGCGGTACTATCGCTGGCACCAGCGGTACTACCGCTGGCCCTTTTGCACATACAAGGAAAACAAGGTTGGAGCTCCATTTGTAGCAAGAGAAAGGTGGGGCAATAGAAATGTGTACGTGTTGATTCCACCCAAACCTTTCTGAAGCGGACCCCCTCTTAATAGTACGGCTTTCCTACGACTCAAGTCCACCAAAGAGAAACATAGAAAGCAATCGTCTTTGAAAGACTCCGAGGGGCATCGAATCGTCTTGTGCCTAGTCATGAATTATCTGAAATGCTTAATACACACGATTAGTCCGCACATGCATTGTCATCAATCACTAAAACCATTAGGGAGAAATATGCCCTAACAATCTCCCCCTTTTTGGTGGATTAATGACAATACATGATTTGCACTAAAGGATATAGAAATAGCATATGCAAACCCAAAATCTACAAACTAGAGACAGGCTCCCCCTGGATGTGTGTGTACTTTAGATAAAGGATATGGACTGCCGAGTACACAACCAAAGAAAAGCACTGCCCCTAGATATTATAGACGAGGCAATCCTTGCAACAAACTGAGTAA
Source organism: Hordeum vulgare subsp. vulgare (assembly GCF_904849725.1). Lineage (NCBI taxonomy): Eukaryota > Viridiplantae > Streptophyta > Magnoliopsida > Poales > Poaceae > Hordeum > Hordeum vulgare. The sequence goes on along the minus strand of NC_058520.1, from coordinate 378,429,617 downwards.
ACACTAGGCATGGAAGCAAGGCATAGCATGTGAGCATGAAGATAAGGGCACATAATAATTAGACTCACAAGCTACTAATAAACTCGATAATAATGAGACAATAAAGATAGAGGAGAGATAGCATATGTCTCACACCATATGATAAAGTACGACGCTCATAGTCTCACACACAAAGCAAAGACAACCAATGATGCAGCGAAAGTCCAACAAATAAAGCAACAACGAAAACAAGGAAACTCGCAAATCCTACACTCTCTCCGCCTTTGGCATCGGGACACCAAATAGGCAGAGAGGACACCTACGACACAGGTGGTAGCTCGAACTGGAGATGACTCCGCCATCAGACCCTTCAACATACTCCTCATCAGTCTCGTCTTCGGTCTCCTCATGACACTCCTTGTTAGACTCAGCCCACTGCAGACTGTTCTGTTGCATCCAGGCAGCCTCAGGAGTGATGTCTTGCTCAAACCCGTTGGAGATGTGCACGTCAAGCTTCCTCATAATCAGCTTGTTGCGTTGACGGCTCTCCTTCTGAGCAACATGTGTCATGTACTGCCCTTCGCCTGCATGCAGAACAAGGTCTTCATCCGGTCCGTGAGCTTCTTGGCCCAAGATGGCTCGGCATAGGAAGGCACATGTGACTCTTGAATGGCCTCATCCTCACCCGCAGCCTCATCCTCATCAGAATCCCGAGTGGCAGCAACAGGTGTAGTGGTGGTGGTTGCCCGTTTGTCCTTCTGTCGCAGCTTGATAGGATCATGCTGAATCCACTCGGGAGCATGTAACTCAATAGCTGGGAAGGCCTGCACCCACTTCTTCTTGATCACGTAAAACAAATAAGGGCCATAGATTGGGACCTTACGGTGGAAGACTGCTAAGTGAAGCTCGCTCCACATGACGTGAGATGCATCAAGTGGTCCAGAGGAACGAGCCCGCCCTTTCTAACACATCATAAGCATATCCACCAGGTAGGAATGCATCTGGTCCTTGTTGCCAACGCGCAGAAATAGAGTATTCCGGAAGATACAATGCATAACATCAAGGAATGGGCTGAGCATGTGGGAGACCTCACCATATGGGGATACCTTCTCAATAAAAAATGACAACAACTTCTCCTTAGCGGTAGCAGATGGCTTAGAGTGTGGGAACAAACCAACTGAGTGCTGAGGCCCCTCATCATGGACATGCAGAAGGTCCATGAACTCCTTCCAGGTAGCAGACAGTTGCTCCCCATTTGTCATCCAGGTCATAGTGTGGTCGTCATCAGGGTGAAAGTGGACAGTAACAAAGAATTGTGCCACTATCTCAGGATCAAAATCATGATGAAATGTGAGGAGATCCTCAATCTAAAGTTGTTCCACCATGGCCAGAGCTTCATAAAAGTATGCAGGGTCCTTCTTTAGATGGTTCATATCAATCCACTGAACTGGTGCATACATATTCTTCTTCGTCTTGATCACATCTTCATAAATAAGATACTGCTGCTGAGACCAGAACATTTCACCTCCGGGGAACTGAACCCTAGCGTTGTCATAGGGGTTGACCTTGTGGTGAAGTTAAAACTCTACAAGTGGCATAACATCGCAATCAACATTGTTTCTCTTGTTCTTCTGAGCTGGCTTCTTGAAATTGCACTTTGGAGCGTGTGAACCCTTGGGTACATTTGAAGAACGAGGTCACTTGGAACTGGCATCCTGAGGTGGGTTAAAGTGCCTGGAGCCACCACCTATGACACGCAACACGAACAAAAGAAAAATGACAAAGAAAAGGTCAAGGCAAAGGTCAAAGCAAACCAGAAAATCCCAGATAAAGGAGAGCTCGAAAGACATAACATGTGTGCTCAGGGAACGGCGGTAGTACCATTGCTCAAGTGGTAGTAGAATTTTCCTACCGCTCTCACAGTGGTACTACCGCCCTGACAGCGGTAGTACCACTGCTCAAGTGGTAGTAAAAAATTACTAACGCTCTGACAACGGTAGTACCGCTCCACAATGGTAGTACCGCTCCAGGAGGAACGGTAGTACCGCACGGGCGATGAAGTGCCAGATCTGACCATGGAACTTGAATATCTGGTACTACCGGAGACCCAAATCCACATGTTTCAACCTACACAGACAAAAAATCTACCACACAAATACACCCCGACCCTCCTATCATGAAGAGACGGTGCCATGACACAAAGAGCAAACATACTTGCCCCTAACCCTAGATCCAATAAGAACAAGGCGTAAAGAAGGGAACGAGGGGAATACCGAGGTCTATGGCACGAGGGACAGGAGGGAGAGGATCCCACCAAATAGAATCGCAGGAGAGTGGCCGGAGAAGGAGATCCGACGAGTCCCTCCGGCAGCATCTCAAGAGAAGAGAGAGATAAAAAAGGGGAGAGCCATGAGATGAATGGGTATGGGTGTGAAAGTACTACCCCCTGCCCTAAAATAACCCCTTACAGCCCTAGCGGCGCGATAGTACCACAATCATTGCGGTAGTACCGCTTGGCCAGTGGTAGTAAATTTTTAGTACCGCTAGCTGAGCGGTCGTACCGCTCGTCCAGCGGCAGTAAAAGTTTACTGCCGTGCTGGGAGTGGTAGTACCATGCCCCTTTTGACAAAACACCTGAAAACTTTGCCCTCCCTGTATGAAAAAACTTTGAACCTTGCTAGGGGAAGACAAAAAGCACAGGAAAACCCAAGTGAAGATAAAAATAGACACACACGCACTTGAACACAGAACCGAATCTTCTGACGAAGAGATGGCGATGGACGGAGCCACCAATGTTTGAGACACATGGTATGACACCGCAAAGAATTATCCTTGGGTTCATGACCACAACTCATCTTTGAAGCACAAGTGCCATCAATAATGGCTAATGTGAAAGACGTGATCAGTTTATGCATAATGGGGGGAGGGAAAGTTCATTGAGAGAACAACACTCCCCCTATGTCCATGCCTACACCTAGAGCCAAATATAATGATGAGTGAGGTGTGGTGTGCCTAATTTCAATCCACATTACTTGAATCAATGATATTTAGCTCATGCCTTAACTCGCGAAACCTTGCTTCATCTAGAGGTTTAGTGAAAATATTCTCAAGTTGCTCTTGAGTGTTGATGAACAGGACCTCAATATCTCCTTGCTTGATATGATCTCGAATGAAATGATGACGAATATCAATATGCTTGGTCTTGCTATGTTGCACCGGATTGAGAGATATCTTGATGGCACTCTCATTATCACAGAGAAGAGGCACTTTGTCACAAGTGACACCATAATCCTTTAAAGTTTGCCTCATCCATAATAATCGAGAACAACAACTTGCGACAACTACATACTCAGCCTCGGTGGAAGAAAGTGACACACAGTTTTGTTTCTTCGAAGACCAACTTACCAAAGAGCGACCAAGGAATTGGCATCCTCCAGAGGTTGACTTCCTTCCGACACAGTCTCCAGCCCAATCTGAGTCAGAGTAACCTACTAAACTAAAGCTTGCTCTTTTGGGGTACCATAAGCCAAAGTTTGGGTTTGAGCCAAATATCGAAAGATTCATTTGACTGCCGCATAGTGGCTTTCCTTTGGTGCGGATTAAAACCGTGCAAAAATTTCCACACTCAGTAGATATCTGGTCAGGATGCACAAAGGTAAATCAAGGATCCAATCATGGAGCGATATACCTTTTGATCCACTTCTTTACCATTGGGATCATTGTCAAGCTTGCATTTGGTTGGCATGGGAAATTTGACCGGCTTGACGTCCTCGAGATCGAACCTCTTGAGCATGTCTTGAGTGTACTTGGCTTGTTTGATGAAGGTTACTTCTCTTCCTTATTTGATTTCAAACCCGAGAAAGAACTTCAACTCTCCCATCATGTACATCTCAAACTTCTCGGTCATTAGTGCAACAAACTCTTCATTGAAAGATTCGTTAGGAGAACCAAATATAATATCATCAACATATAGTTGGCATATGAACAAATCCCCTTTGACCTTTTTGGTAAAAGGGTAGGATCATTTTTCCCAATATCAAACCCACGATCTTGCAACAAGTCAGTAAGGTACTCATACCATGCACGTGGGGCTTGTTTAAGGCCGTAGAGTGCCTTCTTGAGTTTGTATACATGAGTGGGGAGCTTGGGATCCTCGAATCCTGGGGGTTGTTTGACATATACCAACTTATTTAAAGGACCATTAAGAAAAGCACTCTTCACATCCATGTGTTGGAATTTAAAATCATGATGAGAAGCAAATGCAAGCAACATGCGAATAGATTCAAGGCGAGCAACAGGAGCAAATGTTTCACTGTAGTCGATACCCTCGACTTGGGAGTAGAGTCTTGCCTTGTTCTGAATGACAACACCATTTGCATCTTGCTTGTTCTTAAAGATCCATTTGGTTCCAATGACATTATGTTCCTTCGTTGGCCTTCGCACTAATTCCCAAACTTGATTGTGCTCGAAGTTGTTAAGTTCATCATGCATGGATTCAAGCCAATCCTATTCATGGGTTCAACACACGAAACAAACATGTGATGCAAGCAAAAGTTTGATAATTGTTGAGGACTCGTTACCCCATTATTGAAGCTACCAAGCACATTCATGAAGATATGTTGACGAACTTGGAGCCTTTTAGCTATCCTGGTAGCACGACGCTTCAAGACTTCCCTACTTGATAATTTCGGAGTTTCTTCTTGAACATTTTGAGGACCGTCTTGAGCTTGCTCACTAGTTTGCCCTTAATCTTCTGGGTTCACTTGGTCTTGAGAAAACTCGGAGTCTTGAGCATGATCTTGGACATCATTTGGTGCGACATCATCTTCATGCGGTTGATCTTGTCCTTGATTTTCTTCATCGGGTTGAGGGCCTTCACTTTGTTCTTCGAAAGCGTATGGGTCTATCGAGAGTGATGGATCCACTTGGGTAGAGCATTGTCCTTCTCCTTCGGCCACAAGGGGTTCCTCAATGGGGAGTATTTGACCAATCCACATTCTTCTTATGGATTGAGGAGGAATTTCATCACCTACATCACAAAGACCATTTTGCTCCACTTGGGAGCCATTATTTTCATCAAACTCTATGTTACACGTCTCCTCAATGAGTCTGGTGGACTTGTTGAGAACACGGTAAGCATGAGAGTTTGTAGCATAACCAAAAAAGATGCCCTCCCGAGCTTTAGCTTTGAATTTAGACAAACAAACATTTTTCTTGAGTATGAAACACTTACACACGAACACCTGGAAGTACTTGAGATTGGGCTTGTTCCCGGTATGAATCTCATATGGAGTCTTGTTTAACCTTTGTGGAGGTAGAGCCGATTGGATGCATGACATGTCGTGCTAATGGCTTTGACCCAAAAGTTGTACGGAGATTTGAATTCCTCCATCATGGTTCTTGCCGCATCCATCAACGTTCGGTTCTTCCTCTCCACCACACCGTTCTGTTGAGGGGTATAGGGTGCTGAATATTGGTGCTTGATCCCCTCATCACTAAGGAACTCATTCAAGGTGTAGTTCTTGAAATCGGTGCTGTTGTCACTTCTAATCATCAAAATATTTGCTTCATGTTGACGTTGAGCTTCATTAGCAAAGTCAATGATAGTTTGTTGAGTCTCACTCTTCCTCTTGAAGAAGTATACCCAAGTGTATCTTGAGTAGTCATCTACAATCACCAAGAAATACTTTCTACCCCCAAGACTATCAAATATGGAGGACCAAATAGATCCATGTGAAGGATCTCCAAGGGCCTTTCAGAGTAGATGATAGTTGTGGGATGGTGAGTTGTTTCATGAAGCTTTCCTTCAATAAAAGCACTTCAAGCACGGTCTCTGGCAAAACTCACATTTGTTAGTCCATGAACATGGTCCCCTTTGAGGAGACTTTGCAAAGATCTCATATTTATATGAGCTAGCCGGCGATGCCATAGCCAACCCACATCAACTTTAGCCATTAAACAAGTCACGATCTTAGTAGGTCGCTCCGAATGTTCACCACATAAAGACCGTTCTCGACATGTCTAACAGAGGATACTCTAAGAGTCTTGCTCCACAAAAGGGCCACGGTATCAAGATTAAAGAATGTGGCAAAGCCCATAATTGCAAGCTGACAAACGGAAAGCAAATTGTATGCAAGGGGCTCAACAAGCATGACCTTCTCTATAGATAAATCTTGAGAGATGACCACCTTAAGTACTTGTGTGGAATTGTCTTGTACATGTTGTCCATTGAGTTGTGACTCTCCTTCGCTTGTGAGTACACATCAACATCTCCATCTTCCTGCTTGGGTGCCCATTCATCAATTGTGGCTTCATACTTGTGACCATCAGTCATCCAGACTAAATAATCATCATAGAAATGAACAGTTGCATAGAATTGCATGATCAGCTCGTCATTCCATGGGTTCATATCTTTGCCAACAAACTTTTCAATGTCCACTAGCCTGAAGTTTTCTTGGACATGGGACAAGAAATTCTCATTTTCCTTGATATATGCCCAGTCGACATACCTCATATCACGGACAGTAGGACTCTTGTCAAACAGGACAGTCTCATAAAAATCTTGTTGTTCCTTGGTGTGAAACCTTGGATCAATAGTAGTTCTTCTCCTATCAGCATATGGATCATTAGCTCTCCACTTTCTTAGTCCGACATCCTTCCTCTTCTTCATATCTTCTGCTATTGGTTGAGCAGCATTGTGAATAGGCAGGGCTGGTATGAGCTTCCTGAGAATTGGTACATTCTCATCTTCTACCTCCTCTGTAGCATGGGCACTAGATGCAGGGCCTTTTCTTTTGGTAGCTGCAGGTATGTACTTGGTAGTCCTTCTGGGAGCTATAGCCTTCTTTGCTTTGGCACGAGGCTTAGGAGCATATTTCATAGCATCAGCCATCAGCTTCTTCTTCTTTAGAGGAACTGGGATCTCCTTAGGAGCTTCTTCCTCAGCAACTTCTGGGTCTTCATACATTTAAGTCTTTCTTCCAACAAGATGAACAGCTCTCTTCCTGGTCCTCTTCACACCAGCCTTCTTGGCAGGTACATCACTAGTAAGGTTTGTGGTCTTCCGGGCATATTCAGGTGCTCTCAGATCAGCAGGGGTAGCAGTTACCTTCCTAACAGTGTAAGTGCATCTAGTGCCCCTTAGTGATTTTAGTGGTTTGAAGACTTATAGGTTAAGTATCTAATGTGTTCATGAGTGTACACATGATCTATAAGTCGCTGAGGAGTTTGAAATATTCGATGAATATCGACCCCTAAAAATGTATATCTTCGGTTGAAGAAATTGGTCTGAAGCTGAAGAATTGAATCGCGAAGAATTTGCGTTGAAATTGATATTCCTCATGAAGATATTGAAAATGAGGAATTCGGTGTGTCCTGAAGAAAATCAATCTGAAGACTTTGAAGCATGAAGATTTATCCTTTCTGTTTTATTTTCTTCACATTTGAGTACTAGGAACACCGTACTGTTAAAGGGGGTCGAGGTAACACATTGGAATGAATTTCCTCATGATGCTCAACCCAAGCCTAATCCTACCAAAAGCCTCAAGTGAGGAATATGAGAGACATGAGGACTCTCACAGTTGAGGGTCCCAACCGTTACCAATAGCCACGCCACATCATTGGTCTTATCCACACCAACGGTCATATTATTTAAGGGCACTAATGTCAAATCATGTCGGGATGCTCCCAGGCTATAAATAGCCGCCCCCCACAACCATTAGCTGGTTGGCTGCTCCGTTAGAAACTGACACTTGTCATAAGAGCAACCCAAATTCCTCTGAGTCTTCGAGAGTAATTCATCAGTGAGGAAATACCCCAAACACCAAACCACAAACCAAGAACCGAGTGATTGAGCATCACTGAAGAAGTTGTTCCTGTGTGGGACTGAAGCCTTTTACCTTTGAGGACTGTGCATCCTCCAGACGGTTAGGCTTCATGGTCTAGAGCGATCCAGCACTCAATTGTGGATCGCCAGGTGACCGAGTTTGTGAGGGTTTGGAAGTCTGCCCTGAAGACTTACCACGAGTGTTGGGCGAGGATTGTGTGTTCTTAGCCCAAGGAGAATACGGTAGGGACTGTGTGTCCTTTGGTTTCAATACCAAGCCGCTCCAAAGTAGATGTACAACTGTCACAACAGTTGGAACTAGGTCATCAACCACTCTCTTCACTCTGAAACGGGTTCTATTTCCTCAACTCTTTATATTCCTCAGGTTGTGTGTTGATGATTTTCACTGTCACTGTTTGAAGAATTTGCTGAAGACTTTCTCTGAAATTCCTCAACCTCAAATTCTTCCCGCAAGTTAATCCTCAACTATTTTCTGCGTGCCTGCATATTGTGCAAACTGTTTTCATATTCTTCATCCTGAAAAACTGTTGTAGTGAAACTTTGCACTCCTGATCCTTTACTGTTTTCGCTGTAAGTTAGTCATCAGTGAGGAATTTCCTCAAAAGGAATTTCCTCAGTGATGAAATTCTAAAATTCTCCTATTCACCCCCCCCCTCTAGTCGATATAACGCACTTTCAGACAGCCTTCCTTAGAGCTTTCGAAGGAGTTGAAGTTTCCTCCAGCATAAAGTCTGAGTCCTCTTCATCAGAATCCAGCTTCTTCCTTTGCCTGGTGGCTGCCTTAGTGAAAGGATCGATATGGTTGACTAGAGGGGGGGTGAATAGGCAATGACCACTTTTTAATTAATCTTAACAAGTTAGGGTTAGCAGCATAAAGGTTCTCTAAAATGTCAACAAGAGGGTGAACCTATATGATGCTACCAACGAAGATAACTAAGACAAGTAAGAGATAGACAACAACAAAAGCATACACAATGTAAAGGTTAGAGATAACCGCAAGTGGAACCAATGAAGACGAGGATGTGTTACCGAAGTTCCTTCCCTTTGACAGGAAGTACGTCTCCGTTGGAGCGGTGTGGAGGCACAATGCTCCCCAATAAGCCACTAGGGCCACCGTATTCTCCTCACGCCCTCACACAATGCAAGGTACCGTGATTCCACTATAGGTGCCCTTGAAGGCGGCGACCGAACCTTTACAAACAAGGTTGGGGCAAACTCCACACAAAGCTTGGAGGCTCCCAACAAGACCACGGAGCTTCACCACAATGGAATGTGGCTCCAAGGTGACCTCAACTGTCTCGGGTGCTCAAACACCCAAGAGTAACAAGATCTGCAAGGGATTGGTGGGGGGAATCAATTTTCTCTTGGTGGAAGTGTAGATCTAGGCCTTCTCAACCAATCCCTAGGAAATCAACAATTTTGATTGGCTAGGGAGAGAGATCGGGCATTTTTGAGCTTATGGAGCAACAATGGAGCTTGGCAGGGTAAAAGGTAAGGTTCTAGAGCAAGAAAAATCCTTTATATAGTGGGGGGGGATTCCAACCGTTTTCCCACTCACAGCCCGAGCCCAGCGGTACTACCGCTGGCGGCAGCGGTACTACCGCTAGGCAGTCCGGCGGTACTACCGCTGGCTGCAACGGTACTACCGCTAGCACTCGAGCGGTACTACCGCTGGCTGCAGCGGTACTACCGCTGAGCCCATGGTAGTGCAGAGGCACTACCGGGCCAACCACCACCAAGAAAGTCTTCGCAAAAAGTCCGACGAAGTACAACCGCTAGGAAGGCGGTACTAAGTTCCTGGAGCGGTACTACCGCTGACCAGGGGCGGTACTACCGCCGGCACAGCGGTACTACCGCCAGCTCTAGCGGTACTACCGCTAGGGCTAGCGGTACTACCGACAGGTCCAGCGGTATTACCGTTGGGCCCAGCGGTACTACCGCTAGGGGCAGCGGTACTACCGCTGAGAGACCTTTTTGCAAGAGGTGATAAACCAGAGGCGGGAACCGCTCCACAGTTGCAGGGAAAGGGAAAGGAGATAAAGTGTGTGCGTGCAAAATTGATTCCACCCAAACCTTGCCACTACGGATCCCCTCTTAATAGTACGGCGTTCCTATGACTCAAAGAAAGAGAATTGTAGAGGACACCGTGCTTTTGTTCCACGGAGGGTGCCGAATCGTCTTGTGCCGCTGACATGTATTATCTGAAAGCTTAATGCACACGATTAGTCCTTTACGGTACTGTCATCAATCACCAAAATTACTTAGGCATGAATATGCCCTAACAATCTGCCCCTTTTTGGTGGATTGATGACAATACCGGATTTGCACAGTAGATAGCATGTGAACACAAAGATAGATAATAGAGATGATTGAAGAGCATATGACTCACATCATATGGTAGAAATAAGTCTCACATCACACAAAGCAAAGATAACAAACACAACCAAGTTCAGAGCAAACACGATAAGGATAAGCAAATCTAAAGCAAAATGCAAATCCATCTCCTAGACTCTCCCCCCCTTTGGCACAAGACACCAAAAAGGGGCACACCTAACGACACAGGTGGTCACTCCGCATCCTCATCATCCCCAGACACGTCTGTGGCATTCGGATCCTCTTGCTCCTCCTCAATGTCCTCCTCACAAGCCTCCTCCTCTGCATCAGACCCAGTCCACTGATAACCTTGAGCCCGCATCCAGTCAGACTCTAGAGTGATGTCGTCCTCTGAGCCGCTTGAGATATCTACATCAAGGGTCCTCAAGACATGCTTGTGCCTTTGACGGTTCTCCTTCTGGGCCACATGAGACTGTTATTGTCCCTTGGCCTGCATACAGAAGAGAGTCTTCATTTGATCCTTCAGTTTCACTGCCCAAGATGGCATAGCAGAAGAGCGAGTCTGTGAAGCAGGTCCTCCTCCAACAGCGGTCTCTGTTTCTGTGTCCATATGCTCAGAAGAAGTTGATGGGTTGGCCCATTTGTATTTGATATGGAGCTTGATAGGATCATGCACAAAATAGTCAGCCTGAATAGGGAAGGGATCTACCAGAAAGACCTCGTGCCACCTCTTCTGAATATAGGCAAACAAGTAGGGCCCATAGATGGGAACCTTGCGGTTCATGATGCAGTTCCAGAGCTCATTGAACATCACGTGGGCAATATCGAGAGGGGATGTTTCCTTAGTCCTAGCCTCCTCACAGAGCAGAAGCATCTCAGCTAGATGACCATGCACCTCGTCAAAGTTGCCAATGCGAGGAAAGAGAGAGTTGCGGAAAATCTGATGCATGATATCCAGATGCTTGGGGAGCACACCTTTCTTCACATAAAGTTGTTGCAGCTTGTCCTTGGGGTGGCAGTAGATGAAGAAGGAGCATGAGGACGCATCCCAAAAGCATTTTCGTCCGCTTGAAAGTCGACTTTGAGAAGTTGCATGAACTCTGACCAGGAACCTGTCATCTTCTCAGTACCGGTCATCCAAGTCATGGTGCGCACGTCATCAGGTGCAAAGTGAACAGTGACATAGAATTGGGCCACAACATCTGGGTCAAAGTCTTGCCTGAAGGTGATGATCTCTTCATGGCCAAGCTTTTCAATCAAGGAGGGAGCCTCACCAAAGTATTCCGGATTCCGCTGAAGGTGAGCAAGGTCAATCCACTGCACTGGGAAAACTATCTTCTTGAATGGCTTGATGATGTCGCGATAGATCATGCAGTGATCTCGTGACCAAACATGCTCGATGTTCTTGATCCGAGCTTTGTCTTCAAGATAGTGATTGCGGGTGCGAAATACCAGAAAATCCCTCAGGGGCATGGTGCGAACGTTGATCCCTTTGATCTTGGTAGCTGCCTTCTTGAAGGACCTCTTCGTGGGATTTAGACTGGAGGTGGCGGAACCCTCTGGAGCCTCTGAAGAGCGATACTGCTTGGGTTGGGTGTTACGTGCGGGATTCAAGCGGCGAGCACCACCTGTGACACACAAGACACACACCCAAAAAAGAGCAACAGGAGGAGTCAAGGCAATGGTCAAAAGAAGCATAAGAATAAACTCACATTGCCAAACACAGAGAAAAATATCCTCCTGGCGGTAGTACCGCTACCCCTGGCGGTAGTACCGCTGGGGTCCTGGCAGTAGTACCGCTACCCCTGGCGGTAGTACCGCTGGGGTACTAGCGGTAGTACCGCTAGGGGGTTGACTTTTAGATCTTAATATAAAGAAACACATAAGAACGACTAGATTTGATTCAAGAGGTCCACGGCTACTGCATAAACCCACTACAAGAAACACCATAGCCCTAATCACATGGGAACCTCAAGAACATCTAGATGGAGACACGCCTAGTCAAGGGGATTCAAGTTTTAGATCTAATCCAAGACAAGTATGAGAAGAAGTACTTGATCTAAAACATGAAAACTAGAGCATGTCAAAATAAATGCAATGAATCATAGAACCTAAACTCCCCTAGGATATCTCCTTCGTTCCATTCAAAAACTAAGCACTAACCATAGCCATGGATCCAAATCACCAAGCTCCTAACCCTAGAACAAGAAAACACCAACCAAGGGAATAAAGTGAGGAGCTTTACCGGCTTCCATGGCACTTGATGGAGGAAGGAGGAGTGGAGCAAACCCTCCAACTCAAGGGAGAGAAGGGGCTCTGGAGATAGAGATCCAAACGGGGGGAGTTCGTAGTAGAGGAAGGGAGAGCCACGAGGAAGAAGAAACAGGGCAAGAAAAAATGGGATCCCCCTCCTTTATATAGCCCAAGGGGTACGGGACCAGCGGTAGTACCGCTCACCCTGGCGGTAGTACCGCTGGGGTCCAGCAGTAGTACCGCTGACCCTAGAGGTAGTACCGCTAGGGTCCTGGTGGTAGTACCGCTCCCCCTTGAGACAGCCCTAAAAATCCCTAGTCAAGTCGTGATAGGCTGGGGTCCTCGCGGTAGTACCGCTACCCCTGGCGATAGTACCGCTGGGGTCCTGGTGGTAGTACCGCTACCCCTGGCGGTAGTACCGCGGGGGTCCTGGCGGTAGTACCGCTCAAAATGGCACAACGAGACATAGGATTTCATGGAAAAGACATGGGCAATGACTAGTCAGTGAAATAACAAGATAACATCAGCAAGGTAAACTGACTAGTCATTTTTTATCCTTTCTTTCATATGAGAGAAAGGTGGGGGCGGTGGCCGAGGCCACCTATGTTTGAGACAAAGGTATGACACCGTGAAGAATTATCCTTGGGTTCATGACCAACGCTCGTCTTTGAAGCACAAGTGCCATTTAGTAATGGCCAAAGTGAAAGACTTGATCGATTTGTGCATAATGGGCGGAGGGAAAATTCATTGAGAGAACAACACTCCCACTATGTCCATGCCTACATCTAGAACAGGATGTAATGCATAGTGAGGTGCAAAGTGCCTAGTTTCAATCCACATTACTTGAATCAATGATATTTAGCTCATGCCTTAACTCCCGGAACCTTGCTTCATCTAGGGGCTTAGTGAAAATATCTGCAAGTTGCTCTTCAGTGTTGATGAAGTGAACTTCAATATCACCTTGCTTATGTGTTCACGAATGAAGCGATGACGAATATCAATATGCTTGGTCTTGCTATGTTGCACCGGATTGAGGGAAATCTTGATAGCACTTTGATTGTCACATAGAAGAGGCACATTGTCACAAGTGACACCGTAATCCTTTAAAGTTTGTCTCATCCATAGCAAATGTGCACAACAACTTGCAGCTGCCACATACTCAGCTTCGGTGGATGATAGTGAGACACAATTCTGCTAACCAACTTACCAGTGAGCGACCAAGGAATTGGCATCCTCCACAGGTTGACTTCCTCTCCACACAATCTCCTGGCCAACTTGAGTCAGAATAGCCCACTAGGTTGAAGTTTTCTCCTTTGGGATACCATAGACCAAAGTTTGGGGTATGAGCTAAATATCGAAAGATTCGTTTAACAGCCATATAATGACTTTCTTTTGGTGCGGATTGAAACCATGCACAAATCCCTACACTCAACATAATATCCGTTCTAGATGCACAAAGGTAAAGGAGGGATCCAATCATGGAGCGATATACCTTTTGATCCACTGCTTTATCATTGGGATCACTGTCAAGCTTGCATCTTGTTGGCATGGGGAACTTGACAAGCTTGACATCCTTGAGCTTGAACCTCTTGAGCATGTCTTGAGTGTACTTGGCTTGTTTGATGAAGGTCCCTTCTAAGCCTTGTTTAATCTCGAATCCAAGGAAGAACTTCAACTCACCCATCATAGACATCTCAAATTTCTCGGTCATTAGTGCAGCAAATTCTTCATTGAAAGAAATGTTAGGAGAACCAAAAATGATATCATCAACATATAGTTGGCATATGAACAAATCCCCTTTAACCCTCTTAGTAAAAAGAGTGGGATCTATCTTCCCAGTTTCAAACCCACGATCTTGTAACAACTCAGTAAGATACTCATACCACGCACATGGGGCTTGTTTAAGGCCATAGAGTGCCTTATTAAGTTTGTACACATGATTGGGGAGCTTGGGATGTTCGAATCCCGGGGGTTGTTTGACATAGACCAACTCATTTAAAGGACCATTAAGAAAGGCACTTTTCACATCCATTTGCTGTAATTTGAAATTATGATGAGAAGCAAATGCAACCAGCATGCGAATAGATTCTAGACGAGCAACAGGGGCAAAGGTTTCACCGTAGTCGATACTCTCGACTTGGGAGTAGCCTTGAGCCACCAATCTTGCCTTGTTTCGAATCACAATCCCATTGGCATCTTGCTTGTTTTTGAAAATCTATTTGGCCCCGATGACATTATGTTCCTCCTTTGGTCTTGGCACGAAATGCCAGACTTGATTACACTCGAAGTTATTGAGTTCTTCATGCATGGCCATAAGCCAATCCTCATCATCGAGCGCTTCCTGTACCTGTTGAGGTTCACAATACGAAAAAAACGCGTGATGCTCACAATAATTCCAAATCTGTTGACGAGTGGATACTCCCCTTTTCAAACTGCCAAGCACATTCTTCATAAGATATGACTTGACTCTTAGCTTGTTCACAATCTTGGGTGCTCGACGCTCCAAGAGTTCTTCATTGGATAACTGGGGAGCATTGACTTGATTACTTTGCTTGCCCTTGCGTTTTGAACCTCCCCTCGCACCAGTAGCCCTTTTTGGCGATGCAGAAGGGAATTGAGAGACAATATCCTGATCAACTTGATTTTCGACTTGAGCAGGTTCACTAGTTTGTCCTTGTTCTTGTGGTTGCTCTTGATCTTGATCTTGTGCTTCTATTTGGTCTGTATCTTGTAGTTGCACTTGATATTGATCTTGAGCAGGTTCAGAACCTTGGGTAAGTGCTTGTACATCATGGGAGACATCACCATCTTTGGGCAATTGATCTTGTCCTTGAGCTTGTTCAACTTGTTGAGGGTCTTCTCTTTGTTCATCGAAAGCGTGTGGGGCTTGTGAGGATGATGGCTCCACTTGAGTAGAGCATTTTCCTTCTCCTTCGGCCACAAGGGGTTCCTCAATGGGGAGTATTTGACCAATCCCCATTATTCTTATGGCTTGGGGAGGAATTTCATCACCTACATCACAAAGACCACTTTGCTCCACTTGGGAGCCATTATTTTCGTCAAACTCCACGTTACACGTCTCCTCAATGAGCCCGGTGGACTTGTTGAGGACATGGTAAGCATGAGAGTTTGTAGCATAACCAACAAAGATGCCCTCTTGTACTCTAGAATCAAATTTAGCTAAACGTGCACCTTTCTTGAGAATGAAACACTTACAACCGAATACCCGGAAGTACTTGAGATTGGGTTTGTTTCCGGTGAGAATCTCATATGGGGTCTTGTTCAAGCCTTTGTGGATATAGAGCCGATTGGACGCATGACATGCTGTGTTGATGGCTTCAGCCCAAAAGTTATATGGAGATTTGAATTCCGCCATCATTGTTCTTGCAGCATCCATCAATGTTCGGTTCTTCCTTTCCGCCACACCATTTTGCTGAGGGGTATATGGTGCTGAATATTGATGTTTTATTCCCTCATCACCTAGAAACTCATCCAAGGTGTAGTTCTTGAACTCGGTGTCGTTGTCACTTCTAATCATCAAAATCTTTGCTTCATAATGACGTTGAGCTTCATTAGCAAAGTTGATGACAGTTTGTTGAGTCTCACTCTTCCTCTGGAAGAAATATACCCACGTGTATCTTGAGTAGTCATCAACAATCACCAAGTAGTACTTTCTGCCTCCAAGACTATCGAATGATGGAGGACCGAAAAGATCCATATGGAGAAGCTGCAATGGCCTCTTAGTGTAAATGAGAGTCGTTGGACGATGAGCAGTTTCATGAATCTTTCCTTCAATGCAGGCACTGCAAGCATGATCTCTGGCAAAACTCACATAATTGCAAGTTGACGAACCGAAAGTAAATTGTAGGCAAGAGACTCAACAAGCATGACCTTCTGAATAGATAACTTTTGAGAGATGACCACCTTACCAAATCCCAATACCTTTGACGAGGATGCATCGACGAACTGGACATGGGTGGGCATAGATGGAGAAGGATGCACATCCACCACTAAGTCCTTGCTTCCGGTCATATGATTTGTTGCTCCACTATCGAGCAACCATGACACCCCACCGGAAGCAAACTCCTGCAATAGATCAAGGTTTGGTTTTAGGTACCCATTTTTGAATGGGTCCTTTAATGTTAGAGACAAGGGTCTTAGGAACCAAAATAGCCCATTCAATGGACTCATAGTAAGAACCAAAAAATCTGGCATAAACATGCCCATCACCAGCACGACATAAAACATAGGAAGGATTGAGTTTGTTGGCTGTGTTGGTAGGAATGGTTTTGCCCTTCTTGACGCTACCAACGTCCACATTGTTCCTGTTCACCTCCTGAGTCCCTTCACCCTCTTTGACAAAGATGTCCATGAGGGTAGGGGATCGTTTGTTCCTGTTCCTCCTTTTTCTTTTTGACTTGGATGTAAGTCCAAGTCCCTCCTTTCCTACCACACCCTTTTGATTGCTCAAGAGGTCGTTCAGGCTCTTCTCGCCTTGGATGCATGGCACAAGTCCCTTCTCAAGTCTCTCCTTCAACTTGGCATTTTCCTCCACAAGATGTACATGCTCACAACAAGGGTTAGTTGTACAAGCATTATCAATTAAAACGAAGGGAGGACAAGTAGAAATTTCCTTGGTAAGCTTTGCTTGGAGTTGATCATGAGACTCTTTCAGGGAGAAATGAACACCTTTCAAGACCTTGTGAGCCTTGTCAAGTGTGTCAAACTCCACTTTGAGTCTGTCATGGCCAACCCCAAGAGCATCCTTTTCAGACTTAAGCATACGAGTAAGAACAGTAGCATGATCTAGTTTCTTTTGCATTTTAGCGCAGTCATCGTTGTATGACTCCTCAAGAGCCAAACGAAGAGTGCGCTCCTTTTCTAGTGCAATAGATAGTTCAACAATCTCATCGGCATAGTCACGACTATGTCCTTGAAGCTCGGAGATGGTCTCCTCATGAGACTCGATGAGGTCATTAGCCTCACCCAGTTGTTCCAAGAGAGCAACAAAGTTCTTCTTGGGTTCTCCCTTGATTGTGCACAGAAATTTGTCAAGATCATGCTCATTAAGTTCCACAACATCACTATCATCAACACAATTCAACAATGAAGGAGCTGTAGCGATGTTGGTCTTAATGATGGGGGTTACCTGATCGATACCTTTGGCCATGAGGCACTTGGCGATGTGGTTCTCGTTGGGGGCGTTGAAGAGAGACACCTTCTTGGGAGAAGGGGTGGCAATGGCGACAGTTGCAGTTCGCACCATATCGTCATCATCATCATCATCGGAGGGGTACTCGTCAAGAGCCACCATACCCTTTGGGTGGGGTTTCTTCACAAAGTTGTTCTTGTTTGGGAATGACTTGGTTTTGTCTTTGTGAATGAGCTTGCCCCCGTTGTCTTCCCTCTTCTCATAGGGACATTCAGCCACGAAGTGACTCACATTACCACAGTTATAGCATGTCCTCACTTGTTGCTTGGATTTGAACCCACTTGAGTTGTTCTTGGTGAAGTTGGGTCTTGAGTTCCACTTGTTGCCCCATAATTGCCTTGATGCAAGAGCCATGTGCTCGTGATAAGCATACTTCGCGTCTTCAGGGCAGCTCTCCTCTTCCTCATCATCTTCTTCTTCTTCAGAAGCAGCTTTTGCCTTTAATGCAAGGTTGGGTGAAGCTGTCTTTGACCGAACTCGAGCAAGTGCATTGTCAGCTGTCTCGTTCATGATTGACATTGCAATGCATTCATCCAACACCTCACTGGAAGACAAGGAGTGGAAATCTGGTCGTTGGCGAATGACAGATGACATGGCTTTATTGAAAGGCACGATGGCCTTGAGAAACTTGCGCTTGACCCATGTATCATCCACATCCTTGCTCCCATGGTCCTTGAGAGCCACAACAATAGCAGTCACCCTTCGATAGAGATCACGAGGGTCCTCATCTTCCTTCATCACAAACTCATCGGCCTTATCAAGTACCACTTCATAGTTGGACCGTTGAATACTTGAGCTTCCCTTGTACAACACCATAATGTGCTCCCAACAGTCCTTAGCCAGAGTGAAGGGGCGCAAGTGAGGAAGATCTTCAGGTGGTACTGCAGACTGGAGAATAAACAATGCAGAGTGATTATATTGATTGTCCACTTCGTCTCTTGGAGTGAGGTTGCTTGGGTCATGGGGATAGTAGCCTTGCTCGATGGTTCTCCACAAATTTGTTGAGTTGTGATTCAAATGAGACTTAATAGAAAATACCCAATTAGCAAAATCACCCTTTACAAGCTTAGGAGAAGGACCAACAGGGTTAAGACGTGGTGTGGGAACCGGTCCTCCATAGACCATGGGTGGTAGAACTGAGGCATAAGTTCCATTCCCATCATTTTCGAGAGGAGGAGAAGGTTGCATACCTTTAGCCGTTTCCTTAGAGGAATTGGCCTCCGAATCTGTGTTGGTGGGTTTAACCACCAACGCCGGTTCGGGAGAACTTTTAATTCCCTCAGTTAACTCTTTAAGCATGGTCTTGACCTCGTTCATCAAGGACGTCTTGAGTGCGACCATATCCGTATTCAAGTCGTCCCTTGTGATCGAAGTCAAGTCCATGGCCTCGGTTTGCGCACGGGGAACTCCCTCATCATCTTCCATACTCTTCGGGTGGTGAAACCCTTAATAAAGAGACGTGGCTCTGATACCAATTGAAAGGATCGATATGGTTGACTAGAGGGGGGGTGAATAGTGCAGAGGCACTACCGGGCCAACCACCACCAAGAAAGTATTCGCAAAAAGTCTGACGAAGTACAACTGCTAGGAAGGCGGTACTAAGTTCCTGGAGCGGTACTACCGCTGACCAGGGGCGATACTACCGCCGACACAACGATACTACCTCTAGGGCTAGCGGTACTACCGCCAGCTCCAGCAGTACTACCGCTAGGGGCAGCGGTACTACCGCTGAGAGACCTTTTTGCAAGAGGTGATAAACCAGAGGCGGGAACCGCTCCACAGTTGCAGGGAAAGGGAAAGGAGATAAAGTGTGTGCGTGCAAAATTGATTCCACCCAAACCTTTCCACTACGGATCCCCTCTTAATAGTACGGCATTCCTACGACTCAAAGAAAGAGAATTGTAGAGGACACCATGCTTCTGTTCGACGGAGGGTGCTGAATCGTCTTGTGCTGCTGACATGTATTATATGAAAGCTTAGTGCACAAGATTAGTCCTTTACAGTACTGTCATCAATCACCAAAATTACTTAGGCATGAATATGCCCTAACACTTAGGCAAACCATGGGAGCTAAGAGAACTTGGATCAGAGGCAGACATCTCTGGACTAGTGCCTGAGTGCATCTCTATGCTCTGCTCTCTATAGTCATTTTGACTATCTTCTGAACCACACATATCTGACAGACACGCAGAAACTCAGCAGCAAATAGCGAAACCTGTGAAGTGGATATAGGAAAGACAAAAAGGATGAGCATCACAAAATTCAGATGTTTTTGAAAATTTGAACAAAGAAATCCTTAGTTTTAACTTTCTGCAGAACACATATCGGTGGGACCGAGTTTGAACTTTCAGAGTCACCGAGACACATGAACTCCTTAACAGAAACTTGGTCATCATTTCGGTGGAACCGAAAATGACAACTCTGTGTCATCGAGTTCATTCTCAGTAACCCTAGGTCCAAAATTGGTAGCACCAAGTTTTGCAACTCAGAGGCACCGAGATGGGGTCTGCGGACGGTTAACCCTAAAAAAAACCTAGTTCTCTAATCTATGGATTCATCTGGTGGATGGAGAGGATGCATATGGTGGCTGTATAAATCTTCCCATTGCATAAGAATTAGATGGAGGAACGCAGAGGGGATCCGAACCATACCCTAACTTGGCGGCGGTCCGGCTAAGGCGGCGACGGCGGTGAGGAATCCGTCCACGGCGGCGATTCCCAGCGGCAGAGACGCACGGGGATTCAAGGGCGACGACGAGAGGTCGAGACGCAGCATAGGGTTTTGGGACAAAACGGCTTTGACAAAGTGAAATCAAAGATTCGGCTCTTTGGAATATATACACATTCATTGTCGGTGTCACCGAGATTACGAAATCGGTGTCACCGAGTTCCTCTACTGTCAGTTGACATGGAAACTCGGTGGAACCGAGTTTGTGATTTCGATCGTACCAATATGGAAAACCTAGATCAACTCTGCAATTCGATGGAACCGAGTTTGTGAAGTTGGTTTCACCGAGTTCATTCACAGAGAGGTTTTGGATATCAGCCATTAACGATATGGAATTCCGAGTGCACCTTCACACAGAGGGATCGACAAGTGCTTGTTCAAGTTTTGTGATGAAGCATGAATATAACTTGAGATGAGATATCATAGATAGCTAGATAAGGGTCCTAGGCATTCTTGTCCATCCAATTGGCAAAAGATAAATCAAGAGCCAAATAACAACAATTGGATGTCCTCGAATGATCAAACACATGCATACCAACATGCTCACACAATAAGAATGATAGAGAAAAACATGGTGCAAATACACAAACATCCTAGCAGCTATCAAGCACTTGGGTGATGACAAAGTCATCTATATATGAGTATATTGACATAGGAGCCAAGTAAGAATACTTGATCATAGGTCATACTCATCGTTAAGCACAAGTGTGGTTACCACTTTTACATAAGCATTAATGTGTTCATATCCTTAGGAGATGCTTATACACAAGTCTTAGAGTAAAGCTCCCCCCTTGATATGACAACCCCACTAAGAGGGATCAACTAACCTTGGGTTTTGTCGCACAAGACTCCAAGTAGGTGAAGTAGTGGTGGATGCTCAATGTTGAGGAAGATCATCCTGAGTTGGTAGCAATCCTTGTTGTTTTCATACTCTTCTCACCTACATGGGTTATACCCAAAGCACAAGGGACATATGCAAGAATATCTATGGACATGGAGTGAAACACAAATGGGATGATGTCCAAAGATGCATTAATTACATTGTTCCTTGCTTACCTTCGAGGGAATGTGTGACTCCTTAAACTAATGCATATGGTTGAGGTTGATTGCAAATAGTTCTTGCCAAAATGAATAAGAGTGAATTTCATTGGTGGAGTCACCCCTCAAGAACTTCCCTAGTTCTTCCTCTTGGGGATCCACATCAAATTGATGGGAATCCTTGGAGCTGTGCTAGCACTTGTTGAGGTAGAGCTAGTAGTGTCCTTGGGAACCCACTCGGCCTTGGCTTGAGTTTCTTCTTCAAATAGGTCAATGTCATCTTGAATCTTTCCCTTGCCTTTGTGGTCTTGTGGTAGAAGGCCATCTTGTGAGCTTGTTCCTTTGAGAGGAGTGGGATCACACTTCTCCTCTTGGGGAACAAATTTAGGAGTGGGATATGGACCTTCTTCCCAAACATCTCAGTTGACGTTGAAGTAGCCAACACCTTGTTTCTTCCGATGTTCTCCTTACTTGCGCACAATTTCCTTGAATTGTTTACTTCCGGAAAGGCTCTTGAAGACACCTTTCTCTATAATCCCTTTCAATAGATCATTTTCTTGCTCAAGTGCAACTTGGCTAAGAGAATCGTTAGTGGAATCAATGGAACTACTAGCAACAACATTATTGGTTTTAGCTTTAGCATAGTGTTACTAGATGAAGAAACCTTCTTGCCTTTGTTACTAGTGTTCCTATGTTTAACTTGTGGAACAAAGTTGGACAAGAGTAATCGTTTGGCTAGATAAGAAGAACTATTCTTTCAAAGATTATCATTGATCTCTTTTAAGAACTCATGCTCTTGCTCCAAGTTGAGCTTCTCGAAGCGTAGCTTCTCATGGGTTCTTGCAAGCTCTCTATGATCTTCTAAAGTAGTCTCATGAGCTAACTTAAGAGTTTTTAATGCTTGAGTTAGTCGTTCAATTTCTTTGTTATCATCATCATTCGATTTCTCTTGACTAGCATGATAATTAGCAAGTTCATTTTCAGTGCAATCACTAGTTTTATCAAGAAGCAAGTCATCTTCTCCTAACAAGTCATTCTCATCACTATTAAAATCAAGATACTCGGGATGTGATACCTTGAGGGCTTTAGCCATGAAGCAGTTTCTGACTCCCTCATTTGGTGAATCAAATAAGTCGTAGGAGTTGGTGGAAACAAGTGCAATGCCGGCAACACCTTCGTATTGACTATAGTCGGAGTTGGAGTGATAGCTTCTCTCGGAGTGGTGATCAGACTCGAAGCCAGACACCCATTCACCAACATGAGCTTGATGTCTTCTTCTTGAACTGCTCTTGGTGTATTTGGCCTTCTTCTTCGATTCCTTGCCTCTCCGTGAGTGTCTTCGTTCATAGTGATCTTCTCTACTACTTCTCTCTTTGCGAGGTGACTCATCTCTTGAGCTTCGTCTTCGAGGTGTCTCTTCCCTTCTTTTGTAGGGAGCTGAGAACTCATTTGTGTAGTGTCCGGGCTTCCCACAATTGTAGCAGTTTCGGTCACGATTGGACGAACGCTTCTCTTCATGTTTCGAGCTTGAGCTTCTCTCTTTGCCTCTACTCTCATAGAAGTTGTTGAATTTTCTAACCATGAGGCTTATCTCTTCATCAGTGACTAGATTGTCCTTTGAAGTAGCGGGATCATCACATGAAGCTTTATAAGCACCGCTTGACTTGTTGTGTAGCTCATCTTTGTCCTTGAGTGACATCTCATGAGAAACAATCCTACCAATGACTTCAGTTGGCTTGAGATCTTTGTAGTTTGACATCATTTGGATCAATGTGCACATTGTGTCATACTTGCCATCGAGAGCTCTAAGTATCTTCTTGATGATGAATTTTTCGGTCATCTATTCGCTTCCTAAGCCGGCAATCTCATTGGTGATGAGAGCTAGCCTAGAGTACATTTCAGCGGCACCTTCACCATCCTTCATATTGAACTTGTCAAGCTGACTTTGAAGCATATCCAACTTAGATTCTCTGACAGAATCAGTACCTTCATTCATATCAACCAAAGTATCCCAAATTTCTTTTGCATTCTCAAGATGACTGATTTTGTTGAATTCTTCGGGGCATAGGCAGTTGAAGATGATGTCGCAGGCTTGAGCATTAAGTTGCAACATCTTCAGTTCATCAGCTGTTGCATCATGATCTGGCTCATGTCCTTCTCCAAATAAGTTACCTTGCACACCAACATGAATAACAACCCAAACATGAGGATTGAATCCAAGAATGTGCATTTTCATTTTATGCTTCCAACTAGCAAAATTAGTGCCATCGAAATATGGACCTCTATGATGATAATTTCCCTCACTAGATGCCATACTCTCCTAGATTGTTAAACCAATGAAATGGTGACCAATGCTCGGATACCACTTGTAGGATCGAAAGTATGTCTAGAGGGGGGGTGATTAGACTACTTGACAAGATAATTGTTTTGCCTTTTCCCAATTTTACTTGAGAGGCAGCTACGACAGTTATAACAAGTCAAGTACACCCTACACATGCAGTTCTAATAGTATATAAGCGGTAAGTAAAACATGCAAGTGTAAAGTAGAGGAGTAAGCTAGGGAGATCAAATGCATGAGGTTGACACGGCGATTTTTGGCATGGTTCCGATAGGTGGCGCTATCGTACGTCCATGTTAGTGGAGACTTAACCCATGGAGGGTAACGACTGCGAGAGTCCACTGAGGGCTCCATCCACGGAGGGTCCACAAAGAAGCGGCCTTGTCTATTCCACCACAGCTTCCGTCCACGGAGGACTAGCCTTACTCACGGCAGATCTTCACGAAGTAGGCAATCTCCTTGCCCTTACAAACATCTTGGTTCAACTCCACAACACTAAGTAGGAGGATCCCAAACGACACCTAACCAATCTAGGAGGCACCACCCTCCAAAAGGTAATAGATGTGGTAGATCAATGAACTTCTTGCTCTTGTGCTTCTAAAGATAGTATCCTCAACACAAATCACTCTCTCACAGAATATGCATGGGTAGGAGAGGTTGATTTGGTGGAAAGCAGTTTGGGGAGGCTAGAGATCAAGTTTCGAATGATAGGATTGGAATATCTTGGTCTCAACACATGAGTAGGTGGTTCCCTCTCAGAAAATGGATCTGGAAATGAAGTGTGTGTTTTGAGTGCTTCTCCCACGAATGAGAGGTGGGTGAAAGGGTATATATAGGCAGCAGCCAAAATCCAACCGTTACACACAAAAGGGCAAACTCGGTGACACCGAAGTTGAAAACTCGGTGGTACCAATTAGCACAAGGGTGTGGACTTTTGAATCTCGGTGAGAACGATATATGAAACTTGGTGGCACCGAAAAGGTGATTAACGGTCAGATGGCCAAACTCGATGGCACGGATACTCAAACTTGAAAATTCCGATTTTGTGTATCTTGGCAACAGAATGTTGGTCATACTGAACTCGGTAGCACCGACTTGGTTTCAGTTGCACCGATTTGGTGGGAACGGCTAGTGTTTCTGTTTGAGGTCAAACTCGGTGGGTCCGATATGGAAATGTTGGTGACACCGAATTTCTGTATTTGGATCTTGACAGAGTGGATATGTGGGAAAAATGAGTGAGTGTTTTGGTGGCTAACTTTGAGCATTTGAGCAATCAGTTCATTTTACTACCTCACCCCCTTTTAATAGTATTGGATTTCCTATGGACTCAAAAGTGATTTCTCACAAATATAAAATGAAGAGTCTTCTAGCTTGAAGCTTGAGCCAATATTATTCCTTTCTTGCATCCAGAGGCATCTCCACGTAAACCTTAAGCCATATCATCTTTTGAACTTTTTCTGAAATATACTTGGAAAACATATTAGTCCAATGATGCATATGTTGTGATCAATTATCAAAACCACCCTAGGGAGCAATTCCGCTTTCAGAGTGCCCCCTCTCTAGGGGCTGAGATGGGGCTTTATAGTGTAGTCCGAGATGTATAGTGGTGGGGGTAAGTAGGAAGTGGGACCCGGCCGCCAACCTCTTCGATTGGCCGTGGGGTCCGCTCACTGTCGGGTCTTGTGTGGCGCGCGGCCCACCGGTCGTGCACCGTAGCAGCTATTGTGTCGGCCGTCACAGAGTAGGTAGGGGTAAGCATGGCTACATGGCCGTCTCACCCAATCAACCTCAGTGGTGATGGGGGATCTGTAGCCTCGCTGACCCTTACATCATTGCACATGTGGCCACGCCAAGATTGTCAGCGCGCATTGTGTCACGAGCGCCTCTGCATCATGCGTCAAGTCTCATCACCATACATCAATACGATCGGATGGGACGGGGCCTGACCGGCTGGTGCCGGGCCATCCGGCTAGGCCGAATGCCACCAGTCGGCCTTCATCGCGTCGGCCAGACGGGCCGGCTCCCGTCGGCTGGCCCCGAGGGGGGGGGGGGCAGTCGGCCCCAAATGTCTTGGAGATGCGTTCCCTCCACTTGGGTATACCCGGGGGTTGGATCCCTGTCAATCCTTGATCAACGAGCTAGTCCTTTTAGGGGCTCACAAGGGACAATGTGTTGTCTATATATCCACACATGTATTTGAGTTTCCAATTAATACAATTCTAGCATGGATAATAAACGATTATTATAAACAAGGAAATATAATAATAACCACTTTATTATTGCCTCTAGGGTATATTTCCAATAGGTATGGTGGTTATTTTGAGGAAGATATAAGGTGGATTTTGTGCAACAAAGCGTATCATGTCGCGAGGTTTGGATGCACTGGCGAAGTTTGTACCAATCCTTGAGGCGAGAATGGGCAATGCACGGTACCGAAGAGGCTAGCAAATATGAGGATGTGAGATTGGGTATGTCCATGGTGTCACATTAGTCATAAATAACTCATATACTTATTGCAAATTTTTATTAGTTTTATCACAAATCAAAGTACTACTCGCATGCCTTGAGGGAGAGGGTTGGGAGGAATTAACCATCACACGACTCTGACTTGAAACAACACTAGGATTTCAACAAGGAATAGAAATGCTCACACATAATAACCATGCCCTTTTAATTTTTAGATGAACAAGAAGTTTAACACCTCTTAATAAAGACACTTCTACGAAACAACAATGATGCACCCACACCCTTTCACATTACCGCATCAATATCATTAACCCACAATTTTTCTTTAATGTGCTACATGAAGGTTTTCATTATCACTCCTTGAATACCTATTATTTTTTGAGTAGTCTTATAACCCATGCAAATTACCGTCACTATTTATGAACTCTCAAACAAATATAAGTGAAGAACGAGAGTTTAATTCTTCATGTTATTTATAGAAAACCATTATTTATAGAATGCTCTTTATCATTTGAAGTTGGATGCCTCTTTCTCTACATATCGTTGTTTAGTAGAAAGAATTAAATTCTCGTGTTTGAGAGTTTAATTATTTCTACTAAACAACGGTTTTCTTGTGCTTCACTTATATCATTTGAAGTTGAATGTCTGTTTCTCTACATATAGAATGCTCTTTTGCTTCACTTATATTTATTAGAGCATGTCCAGGTCTTTTTGTTTAGTAGAAAGCTTTTTGTGTAACGCAAGAGAAAGATTTTCCATAGGCAATTGAATATAACATGATAGATACTTATCACATGCAATAAGGGACAGACATACGCTAACACACTTTTCGTACTTGGATCATATGCACTTATGATTGGACCTCTAGAAAGCATCGACAACTACTAGAAATCATTAAGGTAAACTCAACCATAGCGTTAAACATCAAGTCCTCTTTACTCCGGTACACACATAACTCCCTTACTCGGGTGTAAGCTTTTGTCACTCTAGCCACTCGCTATAAGTGAATCATGAACATATTGCAAAACCTCCAGCGTTAATCCTTCACGTGTGCACCTTACGGAAGGCACCTTAGGGCAACACCATATCAACACACAACTCATATCAATAACATCATATCACAATTAATCTGTAGGACAAAAGAAATCTACTCAAACATCTTAGGATAGCCACACATCATTGGATAATAAATTAATAATATATAGCATTAAGCACCATGTTCAAGTAAAGATTACAGTGGGGAAGAGAAGTTTTATACCGCTGCATAGAGGAGGAGAGAGTTGGTGGCGACGGCGATAAAGTTGTTGGTGTAGCTCGCCGTCACGATGGTTGCCCCGACGTCGCTCCGGAGCCACCGGGAGAGAGGGGGAGATAGCCCCCAACCTTCTTCCTCTTCCTTGGCCTCCTCCCTGGGTGCGAGGTTTTTTTCCTCTCGTCCATGGCCGCCATGGCACCCGGAGGGCAGCAGCCCCCCCGGGATTGGATCTCTCTCTCTCTTTCTCTTCTATTTTCGTGACCTGTTTTCTCGCCCTTCACCGTTTCTTAAATATCCGGAGATCCGTAACTTCAATTGGGCTGAAATTTTAAAGGGATTTTTATCAAGAAATTATCTTTCTTGCAGCCAAAGGAGAGATTCAACCGACTTAAGGGCTATCCACAAGCTATGAGGGCGAGACCCTACCCCCTCTTAGTCATTCACGATGGATGGTGCGTTAACAAGCGAAATTCAGTAGGAGCTGGGGGGTGGGGGTGGGGTCTTCAGAGGTGCCCGACGTTGGTCGATACACAGTGTTGTTCTTAGCACGGTAGACACTTTTTCTTTGTAGTTTGTTTGGTCATCGGTGGTTGTATCTAGTCTTATCTAGATGTGGTGTTCATGTTATACTGGTTATTCACAGTGAGTGATAATATTCATGTTATACCTTTACTAAAAAAAGGTATGGTACATCTATGTGTAATTTCAAAAAACGAGATTAATACTTTAAACGTCATATTTAACAATCGCAAAGCAACCTTAGTAACTTCATCACCATAGATACCCTAGTTGTTGGGAGGGGCAGATCATGTTAAGACTTTCGAAGAGGAGTCGACTAAACTTGTGTCACAAGATCAACACAGTGAATCCGAAAGA
The DNA here is from genome assembly GCF_904849725.1 of Hordeum vulgare subsp. vulgare. Taxonomy (NCBI): domain Eukaryota; kingdom Viridiplantae; phylum Streptophyta; class Magnoliopsida; order Poales; family Poaceae; genus Hordeum; species Hordeum vulgare. Next base: position 378,401,293 of record NC_058520.1, on the reverse strand, counting down.
AAAACACAGTGATTTCACCGGCTCACGGACGGACAACCTCCCCGCCACAACCCGGCAACTCGCTTCCCTTCCGCACCCACCCGATCGATTCCCCCACCCCAACACCGCAGCGCAGATCACGCGGTCTCCACGGTCGTCTCTCCCCCAAAACTCCCACGCTAGCACCGCTGCTGCTTCAAACCCCGAGCGAGCCCCCTATCGCCTCGATCTCCCTTCGTCAAACCCATTCGCACACAATGGGCAACCGCACCTCGCGCCACCGCCGCGCCGCCGCCGACCAGCCGGCCGCGGCCCCTCCGCCGACGGCCCAGCCCAAACCCCAGCCGCAGCCGAAGCCGAAGCCACAGACGGCGCCGGCCCCGGCCCCGACGCCGGAAGCGGGACAGGTAGCCATGGGCCGCGTTCTGGGACGTCCGATGGAGGACGTGCGCGCGACCTACACCTTCGGCCGCGAGCTCGGCCGGGGGCAGTTCGGGGTCACCTACCTCGTCACGCACAAGGCTACGGGCCAGCGCTTCGCCTGCAAGTCCATCGCCACGCGGAAGCTCGTCCACCGCGATGACATCGAGGATGTGCAGCGCGAGGTGCAGATCATGCACCACCTCACGGGTCACCGCAACATCGTCGAGCTCCGCGGCGCCTACGAGGACCGCCACTCGGTCAACCTCATCATGGAGCTGTGTGAGGGAGGGGAGCTATTCGACCGCATCATCGCGCGGGGGCACTACTCCGAGCGAGCCGCCGCCTTGCTCTGCCGCGAGATGGTCTCCGTTGTGCATAGCTGCCACTCCATGGGGGTTTTCCACCGGGATCTCAAGCCCGAGAACTTTTTGTTTCTGAATAACAAGGAGGACTCGCCGCTCAAGGCCACTGACTTCGGCCTCTCCGTCTTCTTCAAACACGGTGAGCGCTTCATTTGACTCAGTCGGGTATGGATTGAATTGTGAGAGATTCTTCCCGTCTTCGACTTGATGTGGATTTTGGTTTGACTTTTAACCGATTCCCGTGGATCGAGAGGTTTGAAGTTGGGAGGTGCTAAAATTAGAGCTAGATACGAGACAGCAATTGGCTTATGCTTATGTCATACTTAGATCTTGTAGATGTTATAGCTTTGATTCTTGTTGTGTGCTGTTGTTGGTATGGGGATGTAGTGATCCACCATCTACTCTTAGTTCTTTGGGGACAGCTCTGGCTTGGTGCACAAGGTGATAATGAAATGACATTATAGATTTGCATTATTTACATCTGTGCACAATGTTGTTCCTATCATTGATAGTTGAGGGAAAAAAGGATGGCATATATACCCTGCAAAACATGCGTGCACATGTACCAGAAATGACACCTAAATTTTTCCGACGAAACCAGATGCTTCACATGCAAACTGTTGTTGCCGTGCTCTTTATCACTAGAAAGTACAAAATAGAGCTGGCTTTTAATTTTCTTTGTATTCACGGCATGTTTAAAATGAGCTAAGGCCTACTATGAATCTTACAGGGGAGCAGTTTAAGGATCTTGTTGGAAGTGCGTATTATGTTGCTCCTGAGGTTCTGAAGCGGCACTATGGAGCAGAAGCTGACATATGGAGTGCTGGGATTATTCTGTACATCCTTCTGTCTGGTGTTCCTCCTTTTTGGGCAGGTGATGTGTGCCAATTCTCATCCGAGTTAGATTTTCTGCTTTTTATTTATCCATTAACACACATGTTCTATTTTCCAGACAATGAGGATGGCATATTTGAGGCTGTCTTGCTTGGTCACATAGATTTCTCATCTGACCCTTGGCCTTCAATATCTAATGGTGCAAAAGATTTGGTGAAGAAGATGTTGCGGCAAGACCCCAAAGAGCGCTTGACTGCTGCGGAGATTTTGAGTAATTATCAACTGCTCTTTCTGTTATCATGTGACTGCACACACATTTCATAGCATGTCATTCTTATTTGTAAAGAGATGTGCACTCGCCTAGTAGATTATTAGCAGATCAAAATCAGTCATTTGTCCCAGTGTATTCCATCTGTATTTTTTTATACAAAGCACTGCTAATAATGTTATTAGTAATTCAGAAGTAGATTACTGAGTTTATTCTCGTTGTTGAAGACCTGTCATCTTTCTTTAGGGACTAAGTATTCATTTATGTGCTGTTTGGAAATATAATTTCTGACCTAATACTTTACACATTCAGATCACCCATGGATCAGGGAAGATGGAGAGGCTCCAGATAAGCCACTTGACATTACTGTTATCAGTAGAATGAAGCAGTTCAGGGCGATGAACAAGCTTAAGAAAGTTGCATTGAAGGTTATTGAAGACTTAATAATATTTACCTTTCCTGCTGGCATTGAGTTTCATTAGCAACTAAATCTACTATTTTCCTCCATTATAACCAGATCGTTGCAGAGAACTTGTCTGAGGAAGAGATTACAGGCTTGAAAGAAATGTTCAGATCCCTGGACACTGATAACAGTGGGACAATTACTCTTGAAGAGCTAAGATCTGGTTTACCAAAACTTGGCACCAAAATTTCTGAATCAGAAATTACACAGTTAATGGAGGCGGTATGTTTGTACTCCACAGGCATATACTATTGTTTTTTACATGCTACATTCTCCCATACCATATGAGTTTCCTAGAACCTACCTTACTTCAAAAGAAAAAGAAAATAGGCCACTTGCAACTTCGCATAGTTTTCTTGACGATGATGTATCAATGTAGACCACAAAATATCATTGTGTGCTCATTTGGTAGGAAGAGTTTGATGGTAGCATGTTTAAAAGTGCTTTGCAACTGTTTCCAACTTCCCTTAGTTCTAGCATAAGCCATTTTGTGTCCTTATTCTTTTTCCTTTATGACAAAACAGGCTGATGTTGATGGAAATGGGACCATTGATTATTCTGAGTTCGTATCAGCGACAATGCACATGAATAGATTGGAGAAGGAAGACCACATACTTAAAGCATTTGAATATTTTGATAAGGACCACAGCGGGTAATTGAACTTAACTTGAATGCCATATTCTATTATTTTGAGTTCTGACTGTTTGCATTGTTTTTCTAATTGCTGAAATCTGTGTGTGCAGATACATAACAGTAGATGAGCTGGAAGAAGCTCTGAAGAAGTATGACATGGGGGATGATAAAACAATTAAAGATATCATTGCTGAAGTAGATACAGATCATGTAAGTCTATGTTACAAACATCAAAATGATTGCACATAAAATCCACTTGTTCATATGTGTGCCATGTGCACATGTCGACTTCTTTCATGATGCTGTCATCTCTTTTGTTTTGCTTTTGCTAGGAGTTACTCATCTATCTATATTAGTGATGTATATAAACACATTGAACTAAATTCATGTAGATAAATCATAAATATAAATAAGAATGTGCACAATGTATCTTGACCAGTTTGTTAACTGATTCTATGACTCCATCCGTAAACTTGTATCATCACTACTTCTGCTTCACAAGCCGGCATGGAGAATGACAATCATTACTGACCCTATTTTACATTTTCGGAGCTACAACTTGAGTTAACAAATGGCTGCCTGTCTCAGTTCATCACGGTGCTAATAATTTTCTTCTTATTAATTGTCAGGATGGAAGAATCAACTACCAGGAGTTTGTTGCCATGATGAGAAACAACAGCCCTGAGATTGTTCCAAATCGGCGGCGCATGTTCTAATTATCTTCTACTGTAACTTCTTGAATACCGCTTAGACATCTTCCTGGCCCCATTATCTTCCAAGAATACTTTCGAGGGATGTGTCATTTCGATGTTATTGTCCCTCATCTTTGGACTTGGTGTGTATTTCCTCGATCACATGATTGGTTCAGTTGCTGCAGCGACGGTGTTATGATCATATGTCGTACTGCCTCCTGATCATTTATATGAAAACAGGCGTTGTTTATCAGTTTTTTAATGATTATGTTAAGCAGCGCTACATTATTCTGGACAAACATATCTCAAGTGTGGTTCTGAATGTCTGCTATGAAATGGTGGTATAGACGCTGACGCGCCACCTACAAATTGCGAACTATGCTGTTGAACTTACTAGAATAATTGCCCATGTGTTTGTGGATGGGTGATTGTCGAGATAGGAGGCATGATGTAGCTCCTGGATTGTTCGGCAAAGGATTAAAACACTCTGATTACTCCACTCACGCGATAAAGGTTTTATCCAGGTTTAGGCCACCATTACGGTGTAACACCCTATTCTTGCTTTCGCGTGTTCTGTATTATTTCCCTTCTTTGGAAGTGGAGTTTTTAGCCCCATGAACAGTAAAACATGGAAAAAATTCAAAAAAAATCTGAACTTTTTTTTGGAAACATTGATTTAAGTTTTATGTGCTCCTAAAATTTCATATCGAAATCACATTCCTAGAGATGGTGGCAAAAAAATGATGCTTCAAATGTGTTATTTTCAAAAGCATTTTGGAGTGTTGATTTTTGTTTTTTGCACGACCTCCACGAATGTCTTTTCAAGATAAAATTTTGTGAACATGGAAAACTTTTGTCAATGTTTGCATAAAAAAATATTTTTTGAATGATTTTTCATTTTCTTTCTTTTTGATTTGATTTTATTGTTCAAGACGACTTTTCATCTCCTTCCTCCTTTACAAGTGTTTCCCCCTTGAGTTTCTAGTTGACTTCCCGTCTGTTCCTACATGACAACAAAATCGAGGATAATAGACATCCACTATGAACAATGACCGCGTGCAGACATCCACTATGGACAATGACCGAGTGCCCTTCGGACTGTGTACACGTTATCGACATCATAGATTAGGGTATGGCAATTGTCATCGTACTACGTGCTTAGGCGTTGAACATGCACACATCGTGCTCTGGGATGGTCCACCAAGCGCCCTTGGTGGCCGTAACGGGGATCCTTGGGTGCGTGGCAACCGAGTGCCATTGCTATGACGTGACTCACACCCCGCCAAAGGAGACCCCCATGGGACTTCAATACCAGCCCCACGTTGGGGATCGTAGTAATTTCAAAAGAATTCCTACGCCATGCAAGGATCTATCTATGAAGAAACCAGCAATGAGAGAGGTTGTAGAGCATCTTCATACCTTTGAAGATCGTTAAGCGGAAGCATTACTAGAAGGCGGTTGATGGAGTCGTACTAGCAGCGATTCAGATCGTGGTGGATTTCGATCTATGCGCCGAACGTCGTCGCCTTCGCGTTCAACACACGTGCAACCCGGTGACGTCTCCAATGCCTTGATCCAGCAAGGATGGAGGAGAGGTTGAGGGAGAGCTCTGGCAGCACGATGGCGTGGTGACGGTGGAGCTACCTGGTACTCCGGCAGAGCTTCACTAAGCACTACAGAGGACGAGGAGTATGGCTGCGTGATACGTCCATTTTGCATCATGCTTTCATGTTGATATTTATCGCTTTTTGGGCTGTTATTTCACTTCACGGTACAATACTTATGCCTTTTCTCCCATATTTTGCAAGGTTTACATGAAGAGGGAGAATGCCGGCAGCTGGAATTCTGGCCTGAAAAAGGAGCAAGTTTGAGATACCTATTCTGCGCAACTCCAAAAGCCGTGAAAACCAACGTGGATTTTTTTTTGGGATTTATAAAAAATACTGGGCCGAAGAAGTACCAGAGGAGCGCTAGCAGGAGGCCACAAGCCTGCTAGGCGCGGCCTCCCCCTGGCCGCGCCTAGGGGGCTTGTGGGCTCCCACTTGGCCCTCTGGCTCCCCCCTTTTGCTACAAGAAGAGTTTCGTTCCAGAAAAAATCAAGAGGAGGCTTTTCGGAGGATTCGCCGCCGCCACGAGGCGGAACTTGAGCAGAACCAATCTAGAGCTCCGGTAGGACGATCCTGACGGGGAAACTTCCCCCCCGAAGGGGGAAATCGTCGCCATCGTCATCACCAACACTCCTCTCGTCGGAGGGGACTCATCACCATCAACATCTTCATCAGCACCATCTCATCTTCAAACCCTAGTTCATCTCTTGTAACCAATCTCCGTCTCGCGACTCCGATTGGTACTTGTAATGTTGCTAGTAGTGTTAATTACTCTTTGTTGTTGATGCTAGTTGGATTACTTGGTGGAAGATTATATGTTCAGATCTTTGATGCTACTCATTACCTCTCTGGTCATGAATATGATTATGCTTTGTGAGTAGTTACTTTTGTTCCTGAGGACATGGGATAAGTCATGCTATAAGTAGTCATGTGAATTTGGTATTCGTTCGATATTTTGATGTGTTGTATGTTGTTTTTCCTCTAGTGGTGTTATGTGAACGTCGACTACATAACACTTAACCATTATTTGGGCCTAGAGGAAGGCATTGGGAAGTAGTAAGTAGATGATGGGTTGCTAGAGTGACACAAGCTTAAACCCTAGTTTATGCGTTGCTTCGTAAGGGGCTGATTTGGATCCACTAGTTTAATGCTATGGTTAGACTTTGTCTTAATTCTTCTTTCATAGTTGCGGATGCTTGCGAGAGGGGTTAATCATAAGTGGGATGCTTGTCCAAGTAAGGGCAGTACCCAAGCGACGGTCCACCCACATATCAAACTATCAAAGTAACGAACGTGAATCATATGAACATGATGAAAACTAGCTTGACAGAAATTCCCATGTGTCCTCGGGAGCGTTTTACCTCCTATAAGAGTTTGTCCAGGCTTGTCCCTTGCTACAAAAGGGATTGGGCCACTTTGCTGCACCATTGTTACTTTTGTTACTTGCTACTTGCTACGAATCATCTCACCACACAACTACTTGTTACCGATAATTTCAGCGCTTGCAGATATTACCTTGCTAAAAATCACTTGTCAGATCCTTCTGCTCCTCGTTGAGTTCGATACTCTTACTTATCGAAAGGACTACGATAGATCCCCTATACTTGTGGGTCATCAAGACTCTTTTCTGGCGCTATTGCCGGGGAGTGAAGCGCCTTTGGTAAGTGGAATTTGGTAAGGAAACATTTATGTAGTGTGCTGAAATTTATTGTCACTTGTCACTATGGAAACTAATCCTTTGAGGGGCTTGTTCGGGGTATCTTCACCTCGAACGGAAGCACAAAGAGTTGCTCCTCAACCTGTTGCACCTACTGAAAATATTTGCTATGAATTTCCTTCGGGTATGCTTGAGAAACTGCTAGCTAATCCTTTTACAGGAGATGGAACATCACATCCAGACTTGCAGGTTTATTTAAGCTTGCAGGTTTGCCCGAGGATGAGGTCAATAAGAAGGTATTTCCCTTATCTTTGAGGGATAAAGCATTGACATGGTATAGGCTATGTGATGATACTTGATCATGGAACTACAATCGGTTGAAATTGGAATTTCATCAAATTTTTTATCCTATGCATCTAGTACATCGTGATCTGAATTATATTTATAATTTTTGGCCTCGTGACAGAGAAAGCATCGCTCAAGCTTGGGGGAGTCTTAAATCAATGTTATATTCATGCCCCAACCATGAGTTCTCGAGAGAAATTATCATTCAGAACTTCTATGCTCGGCTTTCTCATGATGATCGCACCATGCTTGACACTTCTTGTACCGGTTCTTTTATGAAGAGAGATATTGACTTCAAATGGAATATATTGGAGAGAATCAAACGCAACTCTGAAGATTGGGAGCTTGATGAAGGTAAGGAGTCAGGTATGAATTTCAAGTTTGATTGCGTTAAATCTTTTGTTGAAACAAATACTTTTTATGATTTTAGCGCTAAGTATGGACTTGACTCTGAGATAGTAGCTTCATTTTGTGAATCATTTGCTGCTCTTATTGATCTCCCTAAAGAGAAGTGGTCTAAATATCATCCTCCCTTAGAAGTCAATGTAGTTAAACCCAATCTAGTTGAAGAGAAAGTCATTGCCTATAATGATCCTATTGTTCCTAGTGCTTACATTGAGAAACCACCTTCCCCTCTTAGGATAAAGGATCATTCTAAAGCTTCAATTATGATACGTAGGGGCTACATTAGAACACCTACACCCCCTGAGCAAATTAGAGTTGAACCTAGCATTGCTATTATCAAAGATCTCCAGTCCGACAATGTTGATGGCTATGATATTCACTTCTATGAAGATGCTGCTAGAATTGCTAAACCATATGCTAGAGACAAACATAGGCCTGTTGTTGGCACGCCTGTTGTTTCTGTTAAGATAGGAGATAATTGTTATCATGGTTTATGTGACGTGGGTGCTAGTGTTAGTGCAATACCTCAATCCTTATATGATGAAATTAAAGACGAGATTGCACCTGTCGAGATAGAACCCATTGATGTCACTATTCATCTTGCCAATAGAGATACTATCTGCCTTGTGGGAATTGTTAGGGATGTTGAAGTCTTGTGTGGTAAAACGAAGTATCCTGCTGATTTCCTCGTTCTTGCTACCACACAAGATAGCTTTTGTCCCATCATATTTGGCAGACCTTTTCTCAATACTGTCAATGCTCATATTGACTGTGAGAAGCAAACTGTCACTGTTGGCTTTGAAGGTGTGTCACACGAGTTCAATTTCTCCAAGTTTGGTAGAAAACCTCATGAAAAAGAGTTGCCTAGTAAGGATGAAACTATTGCCTTAGCTTCTATTGCCGTGCCTCCTACTGATCCTTTAGAGCAATACTTGCTTGAGCATGAAAATGATATGCATATGGATGAAAGGGATGAGATAGATAGAGTTCTCTTAGAACAATATCCTATCCTTAAGAATAATTTGCGTGTTGAACTGCTTGGGGATCCACCCCCATCAAAGGGTGATCTTGTGTTCGAGCTTAAACAGTCGCCCGATACTCTTAAGTATGTTTATCTTGATGAAAAAGAGATATATCCTGTTATTATTAGTGCTAGCCTCTCAGAGCATGAAGAAAAGAAGTTACTAAAAACTCCGAGAAAGCACCGTGCTGCTATTGGATATACTCTTGATGATCTTAAGGGCATTAGTCCCACTCTATGCCAACACAAGATTAAAACTGATTCTGATTCCAAGCCAGTTGCTGATCATCAACGGAGATTAAATCCTAAGATGAAAGAGTTAGTAAGAAAAGAAATACTAAAGCTCCTGGAAGCAGGTATTATCTATCCTATTGCTCATAGTGATTGGGTGAGTCCGGTGCATTGCGTCCCTAAGAAGGGAGGTATTACCATTGTCCCTAATGATAAGGATGAATTGATCCCACAGAGGATTATTACTGGCTATAGGATGGTGATCGACTTTAGGAAATTGAATAAGGCCACTAGGAAAGATCATTACCCTTTGCCTTTTATCGACCAAATGCTAGAAAAACTGTCTAAACACACACACTTCTGCCTTCTAGACGGTTATTCTGGTTTCTCCCAAATACCAGTTGCACAATCTGATCAGGAGAAAACCACTTTCACCTGCTGTAGTGCCCCAAGTGTAAAGCTTTCCCTTTTTGTAACCTTCCATGTGGGTCCACCTTGACATTGTCATGAGAGCTATCTATGAGTTGTGATTTCATGTGACACCTTGTATTCTTTTCTTCTTTTCCATGCATGCACCCATGCCATACCATCCTTGCCATACCTTGTGATGCATGTGTTCTTGTTAGGTGATGAGGTGGTGTTGTGATATCAAGTGTTTTGTGATGGTAGTTCTAAGAGTAGTGGTGCTTGACATATTTCAACCCCCTCTATTTATTTGCAAAATCCTTTATCTCTTTTATTCTCAAGTTCAAAAATTCCACCTTTATATCTCTGTTTTAAAAATGTCTTTTATTTAGGGAATATTGTGGAGATGAGGGGGTAATAGTTTGGAGCCTTTGTTTTTGGATTTGAGGGTGCACTTAAAACACAAAACAGGTTAATCAAATTTTGTTTTGGTTTAAATAAAGTAACCCCATAAATGTTGGAAGTATTTTATTAAAATAGCTGGTTCATTTTTAGGTCGAGGGCAATTTTCCATTTGATTTTATCCCTTTTATTTTGCCATGTACCTATTTTCTTTTCCCTCTTTTATTTGCTAAATAGAAAAGGCAGTGTGGCCTTTTCTTCTATCTAGCGCACCTAAGTGGGCTTACTCCCACTTAGCGGCCCACTTCCCCTCTCTCTCGCGCAGGAGCCGCGCAACGTTCCTCGTCTTCCTCCTTTCCATCTCGGCACTAGGGCCCCCCCTGTCCGCCTCTCACCTCGCTCCTCTTTGCTTTCCACCGAAGCTCCCCGCACGCACATTGCCGTGCCGCGTTCCTCACCTCTCCTTCCCTCTATTTAGTCCCTCCTTGGCGTCCGTGCCAAGGCTAGGGTTCCTCTTCCCCGCCGCCACTTCCTCCCATCTCCCTCTCTTCTCTGTCGATGGCCTCAGGTAAGAGGAGGGCGAGTCCGCCATGGCCGGATCGTGAAGGTGCTCGCCGCCGTTGCTGCTGCGCCACTTCTTCCTCTCCAAGGCGACGGCGCGCTCGCGGGAACTCGTGGGGATCCATTCCCGCAGCTAGATCGCGGCGTCCACCTCTTCTTCCCCTACTTCATCGACGTCTCCTTCCGCTCCGGCAAGCTCCTCCGACGCGGCTCCTTCCTCGCCGTCCTCTGCTTCCTCTCCGGTCGGCTCGTGTCCTTCGGCTGTGGGGGTGAGGAGATCATCCTTCCCCCTTCCGTGTCTTCGACTTGGCGTAGGGATCGCGTAGTTGGACGCCGAGATACTCCCTATCGCCGGAGCCGCCGCGCACCGTAGATAGGTAGCCATGGTGCTTCTCGAGCAGGCTTAGCATAGGAAATGGAACCGTGGGTGCCTCTGCATCCTTCCATCAAGGAGCCGTTGATCGATTGCAAGCATATCGCCGGCAAGGTCCCTTCCCTGTTCCGGCAAGTCGTCGGCAGCACAGTTAGCAGTAGGGGATCCTCTTCTGATTTGCTGCCCCTATATAGACAAGCACCGTTTCGTAGCCTAGTGGTAGCAGCTTGTGGTGCCTGATGAGAGGGTGCGGGTTCGATCCCTCCTCGGCACACCTTTTGTTTTCTGATTTATATGCACAGTAGCAACACGAACATGATACCCTGTTTACTTTCCCTACCCCGTTGAGAAAGTGACAGTGGTGTAGTGGTTGGCTCTTTTGCTGTGCACCAGGAGGTACTGGGTTCGAGCCCTGGAGCCCCTGTTGATATTTTTGTCTTTCTTTTTATTTCATATTTTTTTCTTTTGTTGATCCTACACTTGTGCCTAATCCAATAGGTATTAAAGCGTCATTTTAATTCCTTTTTGCCTGCTAGATAATTAGTGGCAGGATGATGTGTGTGTGTGTTGTGCACACACTTGTATGAATGGTGTGTGAGTGGTATGTGAGTATGAACTGTTAAATGCTTGTGTGAGTATCATTGCTTTTTCTAGTATGTGTAGATGTTGTGGTTGCAACCAGTGTGTGCATATGTGGAGTAGTGAGATAAGTATTTGTGCATGTATTGTATGGTGTGTGTAAGTGAGTACCACACACACATGAGTTTGACTCATGTGGTACCTAGTAGGAGTGTTGTGATATGATGCTTCCATGATTTATATTGTTTAGTAGATCCCCTTCATATTGTTCTTGGGAGTAAGTGCTTGCCATGAGGTAGCGGTGGTGATATGTGTGTGGTGAGGCAGCCCCACTTTGCAACACTTGTGCTCCTCCTCAGATTCATATGAAAGAGGGCATGAGGTGTGTGTGAGATCTATGTGGTAGTAGTGTTTGTGATGTTGTTGTGCATGACACAAACATGGGGTCCAAAGCCTCATGTCAATATTGTCTTTTTGCACATGAGCATAGTTATGTGGTAGTTTTTCTAGTGAAAGTTGCATGAAATGTTGCACTATTCACTATGTAGGAATCTATGTAGTTTTTCCCTCCTAGTTTGAGGCCACTTGCTCCAAACAAGTGCATGCATATTTTATATGAATTTGGGGTAGAAAGATCCCAGGAATCCATTGGTGAAACCATTTTTGCCATTGGAACATTTTCTGGAGATTACATATTTTCATTTTCTTCTATGTTTAGAGCTTGGTCCCACGAGTTTTAATGTGCTCTTGTATTTGTTTCTTCGTTGTGGCAGTAGAGGGTGACCCCCTCTACCTCTTGTTGGTTTCATCTCATGATTAGGATTCCATATGTGCAAGTTATGCCCACTCAAAGTAGGCATGTGGCTGAAATTCCAGATTAGTGAAAATCTGAGATTTTCACTAAGTTTGAGAATATGTTTATATTTTCTTCTCGTGTAGATGAGGTTGTGCTTGTCAATGTATTGTGATCTAGCCTTAGCTTTCAACTAGAAAGTTGGACCTGATATGTTTGTCTAGCTCCCTGTAAAAGTTAATGTCATTTGAAGTCCTCTAGATAATGTTTTGGCTGCTGTCAAAATGCTTCAGAGCATAGACAGAAAGTGAGAATCTGGAATTTTCACTAAGTCCCTGAAAACTGATGTTTTTGGGCAAGTTTGCAGCCTTGTAACTTTCTGTGTTTAATTCCTTTTTGTGTGATTCTTCCTTGTGCTTGTAGTATTCTTGGCTAACTACAGCCACATATATTATTTGTCATAGTTGGGTGGCTGTAGGTGCTTGGCATGTAGCTCACAAAGTGCTATGATGCAGTTTATGGCAGATTGTGTAGTTTTGTCATTTTGATGTTTGTGAGTGCTTAGTTGATGTTGTGTTGTTCTTCTTTGCTCCACCCCATCCATGATGGTTTGTTTTATGTCTTGGAAACCTGGGAATACCAGATTTGTGCCATTTGAGTGTGTGGGGATGATTTAGTTACGTAGGGCTTCACATCTTGTTTCGTTGATTCCCGTTGATCCGTAGCTCCGATTGTAATGTTCTTTATATGGTTTTGCATCGTTTTCATGAGAAGCATCTGATCATGTCATTCTCATGCATGTCATAATAGGTTAGCATGCAGTTCTGTCCAGGAACATGTATTTACTCCTTATGCTTGTGCTAGTGACAGAAATAGTGATGCATGCTCATATTCATCTCATGCATCATGTGATTGTTGCATCTTGAGGTGTTGTTGTTCATTGGATGTTATTCTTATGTTGGGTAGCACCGAGATCGGAGAACGAATATGTGGAGTCAGGAGAGTACGTGCAGGACGATCAAGAACCATTCCAAGCTGAGGATATCACAGGCAAGATGATATGACATTGATTCCATCTCTAGACTTGTTATGCTAGATTACGTTTCCTTTGTCATATGCTCGCTGCCTACCACTGAAATAGTTGCCTCTTGATATGCCATGAACCCAAACACTGATACCTTCCTAGCAAACTTGAATGGCTAAGTAGGCTTTGCTCAGCTACTAATGTTAGCGTTGCTAGATGCAGGTGCTTTGACTCATGTGATAACATGAGCTTGATATCATTATCTTAAATTCTGTTATTTAATTAATGCACCTATATACATGGTAAATGACGGAAGGCCTAGCCTTTTGCCGGGTGCTTTGTTCCGTTATTGCCACCATAGTTACCGGCTACCGGTGTTTGATTCCATATTGATCGGTCCTAACACATTCGGGGTTGTTATGGGGACCCCCTCGTTAAATCGCGTAGTGCTAAGACTTGTCCGGCAGGACCCAACATTGGTGTTAATTTGCCAATCACTTAATAATAATCTGCATAGGGAATAGCTACCACGAGGAATTAAATCAACAACCCGGGCCAGTGCTCCTCATGAGTGTTGGTCCAAACTGGGCAGACTATGGGGCCACCACAGGGCAACCTGAGGTTTGGTATACCTGTAGTGTAACTCATCCGGCGTGTCCTGAGATTGAGATACGTGGCTCTTATCAGGGTCGTCGACACGTCGGGAGGTCCTCCTAGTCTTGTCTTACCTTAGCGATATATCTTGCGTATAGGAATCCCGGTGAAGCTTTGGTTCTCGCCAGAGTTGGGGTTTTCCTCTAAGGAATCCGACGAGATCACGAGATTCGTGATAGAGGATTACTTTGCGGCCTGTGTACGTTTGTAATGGACTAGTTGGAGCACCCCTGTAGGGTTTAATCTTTCAGAAAGCCGTGCCCGCGGTTATGTGGCAACTTGGAATATTTTGTTAACATCCGGTAATAGATAACTTAAACATAAGCTAATAAAAATTGCCAACTGGGTGCGTAACCGTGACTGTCCCCTTGAAGATCTCTCTTCAATCGGGAACATGGTGGGGTTATGATTGACGAAGGTAGGTGTTCAGGATCACTTAGTGATCAAGTATTCTCGACCGCTAGTATACTCCACCTTCATAAATGTTCTACGTAAGATAGCCACCATATCAAGCTTAGGATGATGCAATCTTAAACACTCCACCCTATCCAACCTAATAACTTGACTAGTTCTGGCACCAAGGTCTTAGATTGCTGAGTCCCCGTGGCTCACGGATTCCTCCACAATACCAACAGGTTCAGGTACCCAGAGACAGATGATCCCGACGGCACGCAGCTGACGTGGCAGTACGACGAGGAGTCCGACCACCTGTACGTGAACTATCCAGAAGATTGAGGCGTGGTCGTGATCGTGGGCCAGCAGGCAGGGTAGCATAGCCTTTTTTTCTCTGTTTTGTAGTCCGTAGCAGAACTACTTTGGTTGTATGCGTGATGTAGTCTGATATATTTATGAGAAGGCAATTGAATCCCCTGATTGTCTATCTTTTATTATTATGTATGTGCTGTGTTACCTGTTTGCGAGACGCTTAGATGCGCTCCTTGCCAATTCGGGGCCTCGATCCCCAGATCGGAAAGAACCGCATCTTGGTCGTTACAAGTTGGTAATCAGAGCCTTACGACCATAGGAGCCTTTGTGTGATCGTACTTGGCCGAGTCGAGTCTAGAAAAATGTTTTGAGTCTTAGTTATATCGAAGAGTAGGATTCTTTTTCTCCTCTTCCATGCTCTGGTAAGGTTCCCGACTTAGGAAATCTTTAACTCCACTCCTCTTCTGGCTCAAATTTTTTTTAGGATCACGTGGGTATTTGTGAAATCTATATGATTTCGATGTGACGGAGTCTTGTCTTGGTGCCTCCTGTCTGCTTTGAGTTTCTTCCGGGGAGTTGAGCTCCAGGGGATTCTTGCGCACATCGCCATCATTCAGATTTCTGAGTATCTAAGAACGAAGGATGTTCGTAATTGCTTCAATACTAGTAGTGGCGAGATAACCCCGTTGTCCCCAGTACTGGTGCAGATTGTTCGGGGGTACTGCCATACTTAGTATCGTTGTGATCACGAGGGTCTGTTGTAGATGAAGGTCCGAGATGCTGGTTGTGTGTTGACAGATGTGATACAGGTGACGGGTTAGTATAGGAGTTGTGTGATATTACTCCTTGTATCCGTGTACCAGATTGCATGACCAGTTATTTCGGGAATTCATAGGTGGGATATCAAGTAGTATCTTATAGGACTATCTTCCTACAAATGCATGATTGAGGTTGGGGAAATCTCGATCATATGTTTGTTCCGAGCAGTTCTAGCTCATACTTGTTTCCAGTGGTCTTAATCGGAATTTTGTCATCCGTCACTTTGAGGAAGCATTCTTACTAAATTTTGTTCGAGTGCAATTGCTTTATTCCTGTTCAGATAATCCTGTCTTTTGATTGAGCAATATCTTCAATTATTCTGTGGACTAATATGCTGTCCGTCTTCAGGATGGCTCCACCAACGCGTCAGAACCCAAGGTGTGAGGATATGCCGCCTCCACCTCCTCCTCCGGAGAACCCTCCGCCGCCGCCGCCTCCTCCTGCAGAGGCCTGGCAAGCGGTGATGGCTGCTACTAATGCAAACACCCAGATGCTGATACGGTTGCCGCAAGAGAGAGCCAACCAACAGCAAGGCAATTTTCAGCATGGTGGCAATCAGTTTGCGAGTCTGAGTCAGTTCCTGTCGAACCAGCCAAAGACTTTCACTTCATGCGACCAACCATTTGATGCAGAAGATTGGATCCGTGACATGAACAAACATTTCGAGTGTAGCAATGTGCGTCCGGAGGATTATGTCAAGTTTGCAACATTCCAGTTGAAGGGGAAGGCTTCTATATGGTGGCAGCAGCTGAAGGACTCCAGAGGCGCCAGGGTGATTTATTGGGATGAGTTCTATCGTGACTTCAGGTCCCACTACATCCCTTCCAGCTTTGTGGAGGAGATGCGTGAGAAGTTTAGGCATTTGAAGCAGGGTGGCAATTCCGTGTACAAGTACAACGTTGAGTTCCACGAGCTGGCCCATTACACGCTGCAGGATATCCCTGACCAGAAGAGCAAGATTTATCAGCTCAGAGGTGGCTTGAAAGAAGATTTGCAGTTAGCTCTTGCCTTGCACGATCCTGAGGAGTTCCACAAGTTCTACAACCTAGCTCTCAGAGCAGAGGAAGCCTTTCTCAGGGTGGAGAATTCTAAGAAGCGCTTCAGAGATTCCAGCTCTTCCTCGACTCAGGTGGTTCAGAAGCAACAGAAGTTTTGGGTTTCTCCTCCTCCTCCTCGGCACTCACAGCAGCTCAAGCACTCTGGTGGTCGTGATTCTTCCCACCCACCCAACCCTGTCTTCCAGCAGAGATTCCAGCATCAGAAGCAAGGACCTCCTCAGACTCCGTACCGGCAGCTAGCAGATGTCACTTGTCACAAGTGTGTGCAGAAGGGTCACTATGCCAACAAGTGTACTTCTCAGCTCCGACTGCCGCCTCCTCCTCGAGGCAAACCTCCAAGCAACGCTCTTGTCAAGTTCAACCCCAGATCAGCTCGAGTCAACATGGTGAATGCAGCTGAGGCAGAAAACTCGTCGGATGTGATTATGGGTAACCTCCTCGTCAATGATATTCCTGCTAAAGTGCTATTCGATTCTGGTGCATCGCATTCTTTCTTGTCATATCCTTTTGCGGCAAAGCATGATTTCCATCTTCAAGAGTTGGCTAGGTCTTTGGACATTATTTCTCCGGGTATGCTTATGAGTTCTCGTTGGGTTGTTTCGGATGCTTCTGTCAAGATAGGAAGTTATTCTTTTCTGGCCTCTCCGTATGTCTTGGGAAATTCCAACATCGACTTGATTCTTGGTATGGACTGGCTGGCCATGAACAAGGTGTCAATTGATTGTGAAGCCAAAGAAGTGAAGCTTACCCACTCTTCGGAAGACGTGATTATATTCGCGGCGCGCGATGATACAATCCGTCTGTTCTCTTTGAATGAAAAGGGTGAGATCAATCCCATCTCGCAAGTCCCAGTGGTATGCGAATATGAAGATTTGTTTCCTGAAGAGCTGCAAGGCATGCCTCCGCACCGTGAAGTTGAGTTTGTCATTGAGCTAGAGCCAGGCATAGAGCCAGTGTGCAAACGGCCGTACAAGCTGGGTCCAGAAGAATTGAAGGAACTTAAGAGGCAACTCGATGAGCAGGAGCGTTTGGGTTTGATCAGACCGAGCTCGTCTCCGTGGGGCTGTGGTGTTCTGTTTGTCAAGAAGAAGGATGGCACGAACCGGTTGTGTGTCGATTACCGTCCATTGAACAAGAAGACAATCAGGAACAAATATCCACTTCCGAACATAACTGAGTTGTTCGAACAATTGAAAGGTGCTAAGGTCTTCTAGAAGCTTGATCTCAGGATGGGCTATCATCAAATTTGCATTCGCGAGGAAGATATTCCGAAGACTGCCTTCAGGACTAGTTTTGGCTCGTATGAGTATACGGTCATGTCTTGTGGTCTGGCAAATGCTCCTCCGACATTCTGTCGATTGATGAACTACATATTCTCTCCATTCAAGAATTAATTTGTCTTGCTCTATCTCGACGACATTCTGGTCTTTTCTGAAACTGAGGAAGAACATCTCAAGTTGGTGCTTGATAAGCTGAGAGAGTATAAGCTGTATGCCAAGTTTTCCAAGTGCGAGTTCTGGCTGAAAGAAGTGGTTTATCTTGGGCACATTATCTCTGCCGAGGGCATTAAAGTTGATCCGTCCAAAGTTCAGGCCATTGTTGAATGGGAGCCTCCGCAGAATGTGAAGCAGCTTCGAAGCTTTCTCGGGCTTGCTGGCTATTGCAGAAGGTTCGTTGAGAACTTCTCCAAGATCGCCAAGCCGCTCTCAAGTCTTCTTAGGAAGGGTGTTAAGTATGCTTGGTCTCCAGAGTGTGAGCTGGCCTTCGATACACTCAAAGAGAAGCTTACCTTCACTCCAGTCTTGGTTCCTCCGGATGATTCCAAGTCTTACCAGGTTTTCTGCGACGCTTCTCTCCAGGATCTTGGTGCAGTCCTTATGCAAGATAAGAAGGTGGTTGCTTATACCTCGAGGCAGTTGAAGCCAGCGGAGAAGAACTATCCTGTGCATGATCTTGAGCTAGCAGCTGTGGTACACGCTCTGATGACTTGGAGACACCTCTTGTTGGAACGTAAGGTTGAAGTTTTCACCGATCACAAGAGTCTCAAGTACATCTTCACTCAGCCTAACTTGAATCTTCGGCAAACACATTGGGTGGGAATGCTCCAGGATTTTAATCCAAGTGTTGAGTACACGCCAGGCAAAGCTAATGTCGTGGCGGATGGTTTGACGAGGAAGGCATATTGCAATAGTCTGATTCTGCAATCTCTCCAACCTGGTCTTTGTGAGTCTTTCAGGAAGCTCATTCTTCAGCTAGTACCTCAGGGTTTTCTTGCAAACCTTAAGATCTCTCCTACCTTGGAAGATCAGGTCCGAGCAGCACATCTTCTTGACGTTATGGTGAAGAAGGTCAAGATTGGCGTGGGAAAGAGTCTCCCCAAGTATAAGTGCTTCACTGTTGATGCCAGAGACACGTTGTTTTTCGAGGATCGCCTTGTCGTCCCGAAAGGTGATCTCAGGAAGGTAATCATGGAGGAAGCTCATAACTCTCTGCTCTCTATTCATCCTGGAAGCTCCAAAATGTACCATGACTTGAAGCAGACCTTCTGGTGGACTTGTATGAAGCGTGAGATTGCTCAATTCGTAAATGAATGTGATGTATGTCGAAGGGTGAAAGCAGAACATCAACGTCCAGCAGGCCTTTTGCAGCCTTTGCCTATTCCCGAGTGGAAGTTCGATCACATTGAGATGGATTTCGTCACCGGGTTTCCGAGGTCCAAGAAGGGTAATGATGCTATCTTCGTCGTCATCGACAAGTTGAGTAAAGTGGCTCATTTTCTTCCAGTCAAGGAGTCCATTTCAGCAGCTCAGCTGGCAGAGTTGTACACCTCCAGGATTGTCTCTTTGCACGGCGTGCCTATGATGATCTCTTCAGATCGCGGAAGTATCTTCACTTCCAAGTTCTGGGACTCCTTTCAGTCTGCTATGGGCACGAAGATCCACTTCGGCACAACGTTCCATCCTCAGACTAGTGGTCAAGTGGAGAGAGTGAATCAAGTTCTTGAGGATATGCTGAGAGCCTGTGTTATCTCTTTTGGCATGAAGTGGGAAGATTGTCTACCTTTTGCGGAGTTCTCGTATAACAACAATTATCAAGCTAGTTCTGGCAAGGCTCCGTTTGAAATTCTCTATGGCAGGAAGTGCCGTACTCTGCTCAACTGGTCAGAGACCGGCGAGCGTCAGATCCTTGGGAATGATTTGATAGAAGAAGCTGAGGAGATGTGTCGGATCATTCGCGACAACCTCAGAGCAGCTCAGTCCCGTCAGAAGAGCTATTATGATAGCAAGCACTGTGACATGTCTTATGAGCTTGATGACTTCGTCTATCTCAAGGTGTCGCCTATGAAGGGTATGCAGCGCTTTGGCATCAAAGGCAAGCTCACGCCTCGTTTCGTTGGTCCGTTCAGAGTGGTTGGCAAGAAAGGCGACCTTGCGTACCAGCTCGAGCTTCTGGCAAACTTTGCAAATGTCCATGATGTGTTCCATGTTTCTCAGCTTCGGAGGTGTTTCAAGAACCCCGAGCGCACTGTGCTTCTTCAAGACATCAACCTTCAGCCTGACCTTTCTTATCGTGAGCATCCAGTTGTAGTTCTCGAGGCGGCTGACCGCAAGACCCGTAACAAGACTGTCAGATTTCTCAAAGTGCAGTGGTCACATCATTCCGATAAAGAGGCTACGTGGGAACGCGAGGACCACCTCCGTTCTGAATATCCGGAGTTCTTTTAGGCGTAGATCTCGGGGCGAGATCTTTTTTGTAGTCTGGGAGAGTTTGTAGTGCCCCAACTGTAAAGCTTTCCCTTTTTGTAACCTTCCATGTGGGTCCACCTTGACATTGTCATGAGAGCTATCTATGAGTTGTGATTTCATGTGACACCTTGTATTCTTTTCTTCTTTTCCATGCATGCACCCATGCCATACCATCCTTGCCATACCTTGTGATGCATGTGTTCTTGTTAGGTGATGAGGTGGTGTTGTGATATCATGTGTTTTGTGATGGTAGTTCTAAGAGTAGTGGTGCTTGACATATTTCAACCCCCTCTATTTATTTGCAAAACCCTTTCTCTCTTTTATTCTCAAGTTCAAGAATTCCACCTTTATATCTCTGTTTTAGAAAAGTCTTTTGTTTAGGGAATATTGTGGAGATGAGGGGGTAATAGTTTGGAGCCTTTGTTTTGGATTTGAGGGTGCACTTAAAACACAAAACAGGTTAATCAAATGTTGTTTTGGTTTAAATAAAGTAACCCCATAAATGTTGGAAGTATTTTATTAAAATAGCTGGTTCATTTTCAGGTCGAGGGCAATTTTCCATTTGATTTTATCCCTTTTATTTTGCCCTGTACCTATTTTCTTTTCCCTGTTTTATTTGCTAAATAGAAAAGGCAGTGTGGCCTTTTCTTCTATCTCGCGCACCTAAGTGGGCTTACTCCCACTTAGCGGCCCACTTCCCCTCTCTCTCGCGCAGGAGCCGCGCAACGTTCCTCGTCTTCCTCCTTTCCAGGTCGACACCAGGGGCCCCCCTGTGAGCCTCTCACCTCGCTCCTCTCTCCTTTCCACCGAAGCTCCCCGCACGCACATGGCCGTGCCGCGTTCCTCACCTCTCCTTCCCTCTATTTAATCCCTCCTTGGCGTCCGTGCCAAGGCTAGGGTTCCTCTTCCCCGCCGCCACTTCCTCCCATCTCCCTCTCTTCTCTGTCGATGGCCTCAGGTAAGAGGAGGGCGAGTCCGCCATGGCCGGATCGTGAAGGTGCTCGCCGCCGTTGCTGCTGCGCCACTTCTTCCTCTCCAAGGCGACGGCGCGCTCGCGGGAACTCGTGGGGATCCATTCCCGCAGCTAGATCGCGGCGTCCACCTCTTCTTCCCCTACTTCATCGACGTATCCTTCCGCTCTGGCAAGCTCCTCCGACGTAGCTCCTTCCTCGCCATCCTCTGCTTCCTCTCCGGTCGGCTCGCGTCCTCGGCTGTGGGGGTGAGCAGATCATCCTTCCCCCTTCAGTGTCTTCGACTTGGCATAGGGATCGCGTAGTTGGACGCCGAGATACTCCCTATCGCCGGCGCCGCCGCGCACCGTAGATAGGTAGCCGTGGTGCTTCTCGAGCAGGCTTAGCATAGGAAATGGAACCGTGGGTGCCTCTGCATCCTTCCATCCAGGAGCCGTTGATCGATTGCAAGCATATCGCCGGCGAGGTCCCTCCCCTGTTCCGGCAAGTCGTCGGCAGCACAGTTAGCAGTAGGGGATCCTCTTCTGATTCGCTGCCCCTATATAGACAAGCACCGTTTCGTAGCCTAGTGGTAGCAGCTTGTGGTGCCTGATGAGAGGGCACGGGTTCGATCCCTCCTCGGCACACCTTTTGTTTTCTGATTTATATGCACAGTAGCAACAGGAACATGATACCCTGTTTACTTCCCCTACCCCGTTGAGAAAGTGACAGTGGTGTAGTGGTTGGCTCTGTTGCTGTGCACCATGAGGTACTGGGTTCGATCTGAGGAACCCCTGTTGATATTTTTGTGTTTCTTTTTATTTTCTATTTTTTCATTTGTTGATTCTACACTTGTTCCTAATCGAATAGGTATTAAAGTGGAATTTTAATTCCTTTTTGCCTACTAGATAATTAGTGGCAGGATGATGTGTGTGTGTGTGTGTTGTGCACACACTTGTATGAATGGTGTGTGAGTGTTATGTGAGTATGAACTGTTAAATGCTTGTGTGAGTATCATTGCTTTTGCTAGCATGTGTAGATGTTGTGGTTGCAACTAGTGTGTGCATATGTGGAGTAGTGAGATAAGTATTTGTGCATGTATTGTGTGGTGTGTGTAAGTGAGTACCACACACACATGAGTTTGACTCATGTGGTATCTAGGAGTGTTGTGATATGATGCTTCCATGATTTATCTTGTTTAGTAGATCCCCTTCATCTTGTTCTTGGGAGTAAGTGCTTGCCATGAGGTAGCGGTGGTGATATGTGTGTGGTGAGGCAGCCCCACTTTGCAACACTTGTGCTCCTCCTCATGTTCATATGAAAGAGGACATGAGGTGTGTGTGAGATCTATGTGGTAGTAGTGTTTGTGATGTTGTTGTGCATGACACAAACATGGGGTCCAAAGCCTCATGTCAATATTGTCTTTGTGCACATGAGCATAGTTATGTGGTAGTTTTCTAGTGAAAGTTGCATGAAATGTTGCACTATTCACTCTGTAGGAATCTATGTAGTTTTTCCCTCCTAGTTTGAGGCCACTTGCTCCAAACAAGTGCATGCATATTTTATATGAATTTGGGGTAGAAAGATCCCAGGAATCCATTGGTGAAATCATTTTTGCCATTGGAACATTTTCTGGAGATGACATATTTTCATTTTCTTCTATGTTTAGAGCTTGGTCCCATGAGTTGCGATGTGCTCTTGTATTTGTTTCTTGGTTGTGGTAGTAGAGGGTGACCCCCTCTACCTCTTGTTGGTTTCATCTCATGATTAGGATTCCATATGTGCAAGTTATGCCCACTCAAAGTAGGCATGTGGCTGAAATTCCAGATTAGTGAAAATCTGATTTTCACTAAGTCTGAGAATCTGTTTATATTTTCTTCTCCTGTAGATGAGGTTGTGCTTGTCAATGTATTGTGATCTAGCCTTATATTTCAACTAGAGAGTTGGACCTGATATGTTTGTCTAGATCCCTGTAAAACTTCATGTCATTTGGAGTTATGTAGATAATGTTTTGGCTGCTGTCAAAATGCTTCAGAGCATAGACAGAAAGTGAGAATCTGGAATTTTCACTAAGTCCGTGAAAACTGATGTTTTTGGGCAAGTTTGCAGCCTTGTAACTTTCTGTGTTTAATTCCTTTTTGTGTAATTCTTGCTTGTGCTTGTAGTATTCTTGGCTAACTACAGCCACATATATTATTTGTCATAGTTAGGTGGGTGTAGGTGCTTTGGATGTAGTTCACAAAGTGCTATGATGCATTTTATGGCAGATTGTGTAGTTTTGTCATTTTGATGTTTGTGAGTGCTTAGTTGATGTTGTGATGTTCTTCTTTGCTCTACCCCATCCATGATGGTTTGTTTTATGTCTTGGCAACCTGGGAATACCATATTTGTGCCATTTGATTGTGTGGGGATGATTTTGTTACGTAGGGCTTCACATCTTGTTTCGTTGATTCCCGTTGATCCGTAGCTCCGATTGTAATGTTCTTTATATGGTTTTGCATCGTTTTCAGGAGACGCATATGATCATGTCATTATCATGCATGTAAAAATAGGTTAGCATGCAGTTCTGTCCAGGAACATGTATTTACTCCTTATGCGTGTGCTAGTGATAGAAATAGTGATGCATGCTCATATTCATCTCAAGCATCATGTGATTGTTGCATCTTGAGGTGCTGTTGTTCATTGGATGTTATTATTATGTTGGGTAGCACCGGGATCGGATAACGAATACGTGGAGTCAGGAGATTACGTGCAGGACGAACAAGAACCATTCCAAGCCGAGGATATCACAGGCAAGATGATATGACCTTGATTCCATCTCTAGACTTGTTATGCTAGATTACGTTTCCTTTGTCATATGCTCGCTGCGTACCACTGAAATATTTGCCTCTTGATATGCCATGAAACCAAACATTGATCCCTTCCTAGCAAACTTGAATGGCTAAGTAGGCTTTGCTCACTACTAATGTTAGCGTTGCTAGATGCAGGTGCTTTGACTCATGTGATAACATGAGCTTGATATCATTATCTTAAATTCTGTTATTTAATTAATGCACCTATATACTTGGTAAATGATGGAAGGCCTAGCCTTTTGCCGGGTGCTTTGTTCCGTTATTGCCGCCATAGTTACCGGCTACTGGTGTTTGATTCCATATTGATCGGTCCTAACACGTTCGGGGTTGTTATGGGGACCGCCTCGATAAATCGCGTAGTGCCAAGACTTGTCCGGCAGGACCCAACATTGGTGTTAATTTGCTAATCACTTAATAATAATCTGCATAGGGAATAGATAACCCGAGGAATTTAATCCACAACCCGGGCCAGTGCTCCTCATGAGTGTTGGTCCAAACTGGGCAGACTATGGGGCCACCACAGGGCAACCTGAGGTTTTGTATACCTGTAGTGTGACTCATCCGACGTGTCCTGAGACTGAGATACGCGGCTCTTATGAGGGTCGTAGACACGTCGGGAGGTCCTGCTAGTCTTGTCTTACCTTAGCGATATATCTTGCGTATAGGAATCCCGGTGAAGCTTTGGTTCTCCCGAGAGTTGAGGTTTTCCTCTAAGGAATCCGACGAGATGACGAGATTCGTGATAGAGGATTACTTTGCGGCCTCTGTTC
This sequence comes from Hordeum vulgare subsp. vulgare, assembly GCF_904849725.1. Lineage (NCBI taxonomy): Eukaryota > Viridiplantae > Streptophyta > Magnoliopsida > Poales > Poaceae > Hordeum > Hordeum vulgare. Next base: position 378,376,682 of record NC_058520.1, on the reverse strand, counting down.
GTTTGTAATGGACTAGTTGGAGCACCCCTGCACGGTTTAATCTTTCAGAAAGCCGTGCCCGCGGTTATGTGGCAACTTGGAATATTTTGTTAACCTCCGGTAATAGATAACTTAAACATAAGCTAATAAAAATTGCCAACTGGGTGCGTAACCGTGACTGTCCCCTCGAAGATCTCTCTTCGATCGGGAACTCGGTGGGGTTATGATTGACGTAGGTAGGTGTTCAGGATCACTTAGTGATCAAGTATTCTCGACCGCTAGTATACTCCACCTTCATAAATGTTCTACGTAAGATAGCCACCATATCAAGCTTAGGATGGTGCAACCTTAAACACTCCACCCTATCCAACCTAATAACTTGACTAGTTCTGGCACCAAGGTCTTAGATTGCTGAGTCCCCGTGGCTCACGGATTCCTCCACAATACCAACAGGTTCAGGTACCCAGAGACAGATGATCCCGACGGCACGCAGCTGATGTGGCAGTACGACGAGGAGTCCGACCGCCTGTACGTGAACTATCCAGAAGATTGAGGCGTGGTCGTGATCGTGGGCCAGCAGGCAGGGTAGCATAGCCTTTTTTTCTCTGTTTTTAGTTCGTAGCGGAACTACTTTGGTTGTATGCGTGATGTACTCTGATATATTTATGAGAAGGCAATTGAATCCCCTGATTGTCTATCTTTTATTATTATGTATGTGTTGTGTTACCTATTTGCGAGACGCTTAGATGCGCTCCTTTCCAATTTGGGGCCTCGATCCCCAGATCGGAAAGGACCGCATTTTGGTTGTTACACCTGTCCTTTCGGTACCTTTGCTTACATACGTATGCCTTTTGGCTTATGTAATGCACCTGCTACCTTTGAAAGATGTATGATGGCTATATTCTCTGACTTTTGTGAAAAGATTGTTGAGGTTTTCATGGATGACTTTTCCGTTTACGGGTCTTCTTTTGATGATTTCCTCAGCAACCTTGATCGAGTCTTGTAGAGATGTAAATACACCAACCTTGTCTTGAATTGGGAGAAGTGCCACTTTATGGTTAATGAAGTCATCGTCTTAGGACATAAAATTTCTGAAAGAGGTATTGAAGTCGATAAGGCTAAGGTTGATGCAATCGAGAAAATGCCATACCCCACAGATATCAAAGGTATAAGAAGTTTCCTTGGTCATGCTGGTTTCTATAGGAGGTTCATTAAAGACTTCTCTAAGATTTCTAGGCCTCTTACCAATCTCTTGCAAAAGGATATTATTTTTGTTTTTGACGATGATTGTGAGGAAGCCTTCGAAATACTTAAGAAGGCTTTGATAACTGCACCTATTGTTCAACCACCTGATTGGAACTTACCTTTTGAAATCATGTGTGATGCTAGTGATTATGCTGTTGGTGCTGTTCTAGGACAAAGAGTTGATAAGAAGTTGAATGTTATTCACTATGCTAGTAAAACTCTAGACAGTGCCCAAAGAAACTATGCTACTACGGAAAATGAATTTTTAGCAGTCGTGTTTGCATGTGAAAAGTTCAGGTTTTACATAGTTGATTCCAAAGTCACTATTCACACTGATCATGCTGCTATTAAGTACCGCATGGAGAAGAAAGACACTAAACCTAGACTCATCAAATGGGTTCTCTTGCTACAAGAATTTGATTTACATGTTGTCGACAGGAAGGGTGCTGATAACCCAGTAGCAGGTAACTTGTCTAGGTTGGAGAATGTTCTTGATGACCCACAACCTATTGATGATAGCTTTCTTGATGAGCAACTGAATGTCATCAATACTTCATGTAGTGCACCGTGGTATGCTGATTATGCAAATTATATCGTTGCCAGATATGTACCACCTAGTTTTACATACCAGCAAAAGAAGAAATTCTTCTTTGACTTGAGACATTACTTTTGGGATGATCCTCACCTTTATAAGGAAGGAGTAGATGGTGTTATTAGACATTGTGTACCTGAACATGAACAGGGACAAATCCTACAGAAGTGTCACGCCGAGGCCTATGGAGGACACCATGCGGGAGATAGAACTGCACACAAGGTATTGCAATCAGGTTTCTATTGGCCCACTCTCTTCAAGGATGCCCGTAAGTTTGTATTGTCTTGTGACGAATGTCAAAGAACCATTTGATGTTTGGGGCTTTGATTATATGGGACCTTTTCCAAAATCCAAAGGGTATACTCATATCCTAGTTGCTGTTGATTACGTCACTAAGTGGGTAGAAGCTATCCCAACCAGTAGTGCTGATCACAACACTTCTATTAGGATGCTTAAAGAAGTTATTTTCCCTAGATTTGGAGTCCCTAGATATCTAATGACCGACGGTGGTTCACATTTCATTCATGGTGCTTTCCGTAGAACGCTTGCTAAGTACGATGTCAACCATAGAATTGCGTCCCCCTATCACCCTTAGTCCAGTGGTCAAGTAGAGCTAAGCAATAGAGAGATTTAACTAATTCTGCAAAAGATTGTCAATAGGTCTAGAAAGAATTGGTCTAAGAAGCTCGATGATGCACTCTGGGCTTATAGAACTGCCTATAAGAATCCCATGGGCATGTCTCCGTACAAAATGGTGTACGGTAAAGCATGTCATTTACCTCTTTAGCTAGAGCATAAGGCTTATTGGGAAATCAAAGAGCTCAACTTTGATTTCAAACTTGCTGGTGAGAAGAGGTTATTTGATATTAGCTCACCTGATGAATGGAGAACTCAGGCATATGAAAATGCCAAGTTGTTCAAAGAAAAGGTTAAGAGGTGGCATGATAAAAGGATACAGAAGCGTGAGTTCAATGTAGGTGATTATGTCTTGCTATATAATTCTCGTTTAAGATTTTTTACAGGGAAGCTTCTCTCCAAATGGGAAGGTCCCTATATTGTTGAGGAAGTATATCGTTCCTGTGCTATCAAGATCAAAACACGGAAGGTAATTGTACGAGAGTTGCAAATGGGCAGAGAATCAAGCATTATATCTCAGGTACTCCCATAAATGTTGAAAGCAATATTATCAATACCATAACTCCGGAGGAGTACCTAAGGGATATTTATCAGCCTGTTTCAGACTCTGAAAACGAAGAGGTATGTGATTTGGTAAGTAAACAGACTCCAAAACTTTTCTAGTAGGATTTTTTCTCCGTTTTGGAATTTTTGAAAAAATAGAAAAAATTGAAGTAGTCCGGAAAGCGCACGAGGAGGCGACAAGCCTGCCAGGCGCGGGCCACCCCCTGGCCGCGCCTGGGGGGCTTGTGGCCACCTCGTGTGCCTCCCGGACTCTGTTTTCTTGCGGAGTACTCCTACTGGTCGGAAAAAAATCATTATATATTCTCCCGAAAGGTCTGACCCTCGTATCACGCAAATTTCCTCTGTTTTTGTTTCGAGCCTATTTCTGCTGCAGATCTAGATCGCTATGGCGTCACCAAAAGCTCCGAAGGACAAGATCTTCGAGAAGGTCATTGCTACTGCAACAAAAGACCTTCCAACAGCGCCAGAAATAGGTGTGTTGACGACACCAGGAATCCTTCTGCTACGGCTACGCCTTAAGGGACTTCCTAGGCAAATATGCAAAGGATTTCCCCCGTGGCCTTGGAGCCTTGCGTTGGTGTTCCCTCAAAGCGGAAAGGTGTTCCCTCAAAGCGGAAAGGGTGATGTAGCGCAGCGGTGGTAAGTATGTCCCTCAGTTTTGAGAAGCAAGGTATCGATCCGGTGAATGAGTATCACAAGTGCATGCACAAACACAAAAGCTTGCTCCCAACGCTATGAAGGGGTTGTCAATCCCTTATAGATTGTTTTTCAAGTGAGAACTGAAAGCAACAAAGTAACAAAGCAAAGTAAAAGCGAAAGTGGAAATGATAGGTGTGAATAGACCCGGGGGTCGTAGTGTTTACTAGTGGCTTCTCTCATGAAAGCAAGTAGACGGTGGGTGAACAAATTACTGTCGAGAAATTGATAGAACCGCGCAAAGTCATGACGTCATCTATGGCAATGATTATATCTATAGGCATCACGTCCAAAACAAGTACACCGATACTTTCTGCATCTACTACTATTACTCCACACGTCGACCGCTATCCAGCATGCATCTAGTGTATTAAGTCCAAAAGAACAGAGTAACGCCTTAAGCAAGATGACATGATGTAGATGGACAATCTCATATCTACGACAGAGCCCACCTTGTTACCCTTGATGGCAACTACACAATGTGTGCCTTGCTGCCCCCACTGTCACTGGGAAAGGTCACCACACGGTAAGAACCCAAAACCAAGCACTTCTCCCATTGCAAGAATCAAAGATCTAGTTGGCCAAACAAAACCCAAGACTTGGAGAGACTTACAAGGATATCAAATCATGCATATAAGAAATCGGCAAAGACTCAAATATATATCATAGATAATCTTATCACAAATCCACAATTCATCGGATCTCGACAAACACACCGCCATAGAATATTACATCGGATAGATCTCCATGAAGATCGTGGAGAACTTTGTATTGAAGATCCAAGAGAGAGAAGAAGCCATCTAGCTACTAACTACGGACCCGTAGGTCTGAAGTGAACTACTCACGAGTCATTGGAGGGGCGACGATGTTGATGTAGAAGCCCTCCAACTCCAAAGTCCCCTCCGGCAGGGCACCGGGAAGGGTCTCCAAATGAGATCTCGCGGAAACGGAAGCTTGCGGCGGCGGAAAAGTATTTTCGTGGATCCCTTGATTTTTTTCTGGATTTTAGGGAATATATAGGCGAAGGATCTAGGTCAGGGGGGCGCCACGGAGGCCACAAGCTTGCCCTGCGCCACCCCCTGGTGGCGGCGAGGGGGCTTGTGGGCTCCCTGTAGCCCTCCTCGCTTGGCCCACAAGCCCCCTGATCTTCTTCCGTTCGGGAAAAAATCATTTCGGAGATTTTATTACGTTTGGACTCCGTTCCAAAATCAGATGTGAAAAGAGCCAAAAACACAGAAAAAACAGGAACTGGCACTTGGCACTGAATTAATAAGTTAGTCCCAGAAAAGATAAAAAAGGTACATAAAACATCCAAAGATGACAAGATAACAACATGAAACCATTAAAAATTATTGATACGTTTGAGACGTATCAAGCATCCCCAAGCTTAACTCCTGCTCGTCCTCGAGTAGGGAAGTGATAAAGAATGAATTTTTGATGCTTTCATGCTACCTAGCATGATGTCCTTTGTAACTCCTCTTATGTGACGTGAATGTTCAGATCCTTTAGATTCAAAACAATAGTTTGATATTGATGTGGAAACAATAATAATTCAAGCAAACTAGCAAGGTAATCATGAACTTTCAAAATAACAAGGCCAAAAGAAATTTATCCCTACAAAAGCATATAGTCTGGCTATGCTCTATCATCATTGCACAACGAATTTAAATCATGCACAACCCCGGTATTGGCCAAGTAATTGTTTCACACCTTTACTTTCTCAAACCTTTTCAACTCTCACGCAATACATGAGCGTGAGCCATGGTTTTAGCACTATAGATGGCGTGGAGTGTGGTGGAGGTTGCAAGACAAAACAAGGAGAAGATGGTCACATTAACTATGCATATCAATGAGCTGTGGAGATGCTCATCAATAGATATCAATGTGAATGAGTAGGGATTGCCATACAAATGATGCACTAGAGCTAAGAGTATGTGAAAGCTCTTAAAGAAAACTAGTGGGTGTGCATCCAACTTGCTTGCTCACGAAGACCTAAGGGAATTTTGAGGAAGCCTGTCATTGGAATATACAAGCCAAGTTATATAATGAAAATTTCCCACTAGCTATATGGTGGTGACAAAACGAGAGACTCTCAATCAAGAAGATCATGGTGCTTAATATGCACAAGTGTGGAAAAGTGGTAACGTTGTCCCTTCTCTCTTTTTCTCTCATTTTTTTTGGTGGGCTCTTTGGCCTCTTTTTTTTTTGGTGGGCTTCTTTGGCCTCTTTTATTTCCTCACATGGGACAATGCTCCATCAATGATGATCATCACACTTACAACTCAAAACTTAGAGCAACGATGACTCTATATGGAATGCCTTCGGTAGTGTACCGTGGCAATGATCTAGCATGGCATAGACATTAATGGAAAAATCATGCTAGCTATCTTACGATCATGCAATAGCAATGTAGACGTGATGGCACATGTCATGGTGGTAGTTGCATGGCAATATATCTCGGAATGACTTTGAAAAAGCCATAGTAGGTAGGTATGGTGGCTGTTTTGAGGGAGGCTAATGGTGGGTTTTGTGCACCGGCGAAAGTTGCACGACACTAAGAAGATAGTGATGGTGGAAGGTGAAAGTGCATCTAAACCATGGACTCAACATTAGTCATGAAGAACTCATATACTTGTTGCAAAAGTTTTATTAGTAATCGAAACAAAGCATTCAACGCCTACTCCTAGGGGAAGGGTTGGTAGGTATAAACCATCGCGCGACCCCGACCGCCACACAAAGGATGACCATCAATAGACTAATCATGCTCAGATTTCATCACATAGCGGTTCACCATACGTGAATGCTACGGGAATCACTAACTTCAACACAAGTATTTCTAGATCCACAACACCTTACTAGCATGACTTCAATATTACCAAAACCACAACTCAAAACTAATTGAGATGAATCAAACTTCTCTAACTATTCAATGCACATGAAGGTGGAAGTTTTCGTATCCCTTTGGATAACTACCCCTTTTGAGACTACTTCAAAAGCATAGATAAACTACCAAGACACGCACCGCTGTGCTCTAAAAGATATAAGTGAAGCACATAGAGCAAAAGTATCTAGCTCGAAAGATATAAGTGAAGCACATGTGAGCTGAATTGTCTACCAAAAGATATAAGTGAAGCTCGACAAAATCACCGTGAGTGCAAGTCTCTCTCTCTAGGTGTGCAACAAGGATGATTGTGACACAACAAAAATAAAAGACTCTTACGATACAAGACGCTCCAAGCAAAAACACATAACATGTGGTGAATAAAAATATAGCCCCAAGTAACGTTACCGATGGATTGAAGACGAGAGAGGGGATGCTTTCCCGGGGCATCCCCAAGCTTAGGCTTTTACGGCATCCTTGAATCTCTTGGGGTGCCTTGGGCATCCCCAAGCTTGATCTCTTGCCACTATTTATCTCTTTGTCCATAAGAACTTCACCCAAACCTTGAAAACTTGACAACACGAAACTTACACACAAACTCGTGATAACATTAGTATGACAAAGCAAACCACCACTTCCTTAGGTACTGTAGAAAACTTAAATTCTTCTTATGCTGATGTTGGGTTACTGTATTTTCAATCTTCTATGTCTAATACCCCCCGATACTATCCATAGTTTCATCAAAATAAGCAACCAACACAACAAAAAACAGAATCTATTAACAATAGACCAGTCTGTAGCAATCTGTATATTTCGTATACTTCTGGTACTTCAAAAATTCTGAAAAATTACAAAAGTCTGAAGAATTTGCATAGAAATTAGAAGCATAAAGAATCAACTCAAAATCTCTTACAGAAAAAATGAAAATTCTTTTCGTGAGCAGAAAGTTTCTGTTTTTTCCAGCATGACCAAACGATCATCCCCAAGACTAATCATAACGGTTTTGCTTGGAACAAACGCAAAAAGAAACACAAAAAACACAATCATAACAGAATTATGAAAGTGTGGAAAACACAAAACAGAAAGAAACATGATAGATTCGTTGGGCTGCCTCCCAACAAGCGCTTTTGTTGAACGCCCTTAGCTAGGCAAAATGTGATGGAATCACGTATAGTCATCTTTGGTGCTCAAACCATAAGTAGCCCTCATCATACATACATAAGGAAATCTTATTTTCTTTCTAGGAAAGTGCTCCATGCCCTTCTTTAAAGGAAATTGAAATCTAATATTCCCTTCCTTCATATCGATGATAGCACCAATAGTCCTTAGGAAAGGTCTACCAAGAATAATGGGACATGAAGGATTGCAATCTATGTCAAGTACAATGAAATCCACGGGTACATAGTTCTTATTTGCAACAATAAGAACATCATCGATCCTTCCCATGGGTTTCTTGACAGTAGAATCCGCAGGATGCAAATTAAGAGAACACTCTTCAATCTCATGAAAACCAAGAATATCACATAAAGACTTTGGAATCGCGGAAACACTAGCACCCAAATCACACAAAGCATTGCACTCATAGTTTTTGATCTTGATTTTGATAGTAGGTTCCCACTCATCATGAAGTTTTCTAGGTGTAGAGACTTCTAGTTCGAGCTTCTCTTGAAGAGATTTCATCATAGCATCTACGATATGCGCGGTAAAGGCTTTGCTTTGGCTATAAGCATGTGGAGAGTTTGCAATGGATTGCATCAAAGAAATGCATCAAAAAAAGGAGAAATTATCATAATTGAATTCCTTGAAATCCAAAGTGGGAGTTTCATTACTACCCAAAATTTTGATTTCTTCTACTCCACTCTCCACACCTTTATCATCAAGATAGGTGGACTCCGAATCATTGGGGAGTTTTTCAACCAAAGTGGATTCATATCCAGCCCCTCTATCAATAGGTTTGACACGTGAAAACAAAGATTCAAGAGGAGACACACCAAGCACTTTAAGATCTTCGTGATTTGCATCACTAGAACGCACCCTTTTAAACCATTCATGCCTAGCGCGAATTTGGGCGGTTCTTTCTTTGCTCTCATTCATGGAGATACGCATAGCTTTCAAAGTTTCATCCAAGTTGACCTTGGGAGGAGCACATCTAACTTTCAAAGCATCAATATCACAAGACATCCTATCAACGCTCTTAGCCAAATCGTCTATTTTGAGTAGTTTTTCCTCTATGGACGCATTGAAAATCTTTTGAGAGTTGATGAACTCTTTGATATTACTCTCTAAATCTGAGGTTAATTTGTTGTGATTTCCATAAGTGTTGTTGTATGAATTGCCATAGTTGTTAGAGGAGTTACTAGGAAAAGGCCTAGGAACATAGTTTCCTCTAAAAGCGTTGTTGTTGCCAAAACTGTTCCTACCAACAAAATTCACGTCCAAACTAGCGTTGCTACTCTCAATCAAGGAAGATAGTGGCATATCATTAGGATCTACAGTAGCGTTTCTACTAGCAACCAAATTCATCAACTCGTCCATCTTAGCACTAAGCGAGTTAATCTCTTCTATAACGTGCACCTTTTTGCTAGCAAGTGACCTTTCAGTGTGCCACTGAGAGTAGTTGGTCATGATATTTTCTAGGAGTTTTGTAGCGTCTCCTAATGTGATTTCCATGAACGTTCCACCTGAGTCGGAGTCCAAGATATTGCGAGAAGCGAAATTCAAGCCAGCGTAAAAGATTTGTATAATCATCCACAAACTCAAGCCATGAGCGGGACAATTTCTAATCATAAGCTTCATCCTCTCCCAAGATTGTGCAACGTGTTCATGATCAAGTTGTTTCAAATTCATGATATCGTTACGTAAGGAGATGATCTTAGCCGGCGGAAAATACTTGGATATGTAAGCATCTTTGCACTTATCCCAAGAATCGATACTATTTTTAGGCAAAGAAGAAAACCAAGTTTTTGCACGATCTCGCAACGAGAAAGGAAAAAGTTTCAACTTAATCACGTCATTATCCACATATCTCTTCTTTTGCATATCACAAAGCTCAATGAAGGTATTGAGATGGGATGCGGCATCTTCACTAGGAAGGCCCGAGAATTGCTCTTTCATAACAAGATTCAGCAAAGCTGCGTTGATTTCATACGATTTTGCACTAGTGGCGGGAGCAATCGGAGTACTAATAAAATCATTATTATTGGTACTCGAGAAGTCGCAAAGTTTGGTGTTTTCAGCCATGATGACTTCAACAAACAAACAAGCACACAAGCAAGCAAGAAAACAGGCAAAGGAAAACGGCAAAAAGGCAAAAGGCAAAAGAAAAACGGCAAAGGAGAAAGGCAAATGAAAACGGCAAATGTGAAGTGGGGGAGAGGAAACGAGAGGCAACTGGCAAAAAAGTAAATGCGAGAGATGAGTTTGTGAGACCTACTTGGATAGATCTCTCCTTTCCCGGCAACGGCGCCAGAAATACTTCTGCTACTGCAACAAAAGACCTTCCAACGGCACCAGAAATAGGTGTGTTGACGGCACCAGGAATCCTTCTGCTACGGCTACGCCTTAAGGGACTTCCTAGGCAAATATGCAAAGGATTTCCCCCGTGGCCTTGGAGCCTTGCGTTGGTGTTCCCTCGAAGCGGAAAGGGTGATGTAGCGCAGCGGTGGTAAGTATTTCCCTCAGTTTTGAGAAGCAAGGTATCGATCCAGTGAAGGAGTATCACAAGTGCCTGCACAAACACAAAAGCTTGCTCCCAACGCTATGAAGGGGTTGTCAATCCCTTATAGATTGTTTGCCAAGTGAGAACTGAAAGCAACAAAGTAACAAAGCAAAGTAAAAGCGAAAGTGGAAACGATAGGTGTGAATAGACCCGGGGGCAGTAGTGTTTACTAGTGGCTTCTCTCATGAAAGCAAGTTGACGGTGGGTGAACAAATTACCGTCGAGCAATTGATAGAACCGCGCAAAGTCGCGACGTCATCTATGGCAATGAATATATCTATAGGCATCACGTCCAAAACAATTAGACCGATACTTTCTGCATCTACTACTATTATTCCACACGTCGACCGCTATCCAGCATGCATCTAGTGTATTAAGTCCAAAAGAATAGAGTAACGCCTTAAGCAAGATGACATGATGTAGATGGACAATCTCATATCTACGACAGAGCCCACCTTGTTACCCTTGATGGCAACTACACAATGTGTGCCTTGCTGCCCCTACTGTCACTGGGAAAGGTCTTGTCGCGCTCAAGATGCGACCCTATCCTCAATTTGGCACGAGGGCCTCGTCAGGGATAGAAGCGCATCTTGTCGTGTCGCAAGAATGGATATCGTTACAAGTACATGTACTGAAAAGGAGAGATATATAAATAGAGTTGGCTTACACTCGCCACAAGCTACATCAGAGTCACATCAGTACATTACATATTCATCAAGAGTAAGAGCAGGGTCCGACTACGGACGAAAACAAACGAGAAAATAAGAACGACGTCCATCCTTGCTATCCCAGGCTGCCGGCCTGGAACCCATTCTAGATCGATGAAGAAGAAGAAGAAGAAGCAACTCCAAATGAACAATCAACGCGCTCACGTCGAGTAACCTTTACCTGTACCTGCAACTGGTGTTGTAGTAATTTGTGAGTCACAGGGGACTCAGCAATATCATTTCCAAAGGTATCAAGACTAGCAAAGCTTAATGGGTGAGGTATGGTTAAGTGGTGAGGTTGCAGCAGCGGCTAAGCATATATTTGGTGGCTAAACTTACGAGTACAAGAATAAAGAGGGGGAAGATCTACGCATATTGGTCGTGGCAACTGATGATCAAATGAATGATCCTGAACACCTACCTACGTCAGACATAACCCCACCGTGTCCTCGATCGGAGAAGGAACTCACGAAAGAGACAGTCACGGTTACGCACACAGTTGGCAAGTTTTAATTAAGTTAACTTCAAGTTATCTAGAACCATGTTAAACAAAGCTTCCACGTTGCCACATAACCGCAGGCACGGCTTTCCGAAAGATTTAACCCTGCAGGGGTGCTCCAACTAGTCCATCACAAATTACCACAAGCCGCATAGAAATCCTCAATCACGAAGCTCGCGATCTCGTCGGATTCCCTAGTGGAAAACCTCAACTTTGAGATTACCCAAAGCATCACCGGAACCCCGATGCACAAGATATCTCGTCAAAGGTAAAACTAATCCAGCAAGGCCGCCCGACGTGTCGACGATCCCGATAGGAGTCGCGTATCTCGTTCTCAGGACACGACGGATGAGCGATGGTTGCCACGCCAAACGCCGAGTTGCCCCGGGTAGCGTTAATAAGCTGCTCTGTTTTGGACCAACACTCATGAGGAGCACTGGCCCGGGGGTTGATTAAAATAGTCCGCGGGTGCCGGCGGGTCCCTATGCATTATTATTAGGTTATTAGGCAAATGTAGTACCAAAGTTGGGCCTTGCCAGACCAGCTTTAATCTAAAACGAATTATCAAGGGGGTCCCCATAACGACCCCGATCGTGTTAGGAGCGCTCGATTATGGAACATAACACCGGTAGCCAGTAACTAAAGGGGGCAAAGGTGGAACAAAACACCAGGCTAGAAAGGCCGAGCCTTCCACCTTTTACCAGGTATATAGGTGCATTAAGTTAAATAGCATTTAAATATGGTGATATAACAAGGAACCCATGTTTCACATGGATGCAACTGCACCTGCAACTAGCAACGCTATCAATAGGTTAAGCAAGCAGTAACATAGCCGACCAGTGGTTTGCTAGGTTGAACAGGTTGAAGGTTTCATGGCATTGTTGAGAGGCTGAATTTAACAGGTGGTAGGCAACGAGACATAAACGATAGAAGCGATAAACTAGCATGGCAAGGATAGTAATGGTATCTGGGGAAATGATCATCTTGCCTGAGATCCCGCTTGGAAGAAGAATGCCTCCGTGAAGCAGACGAACTGACGTAGTCGAACGGGTCCTCACAATCCGGCACGCTGCGGAACTCTATCGAGACGAAGCAAACCGGAAACACAAATCAACACACGAAATTCACCACATGATGCACAACACAAATGATGCATGAGCTACTGAATACATGCAAGTCACGGCATGGCAATTCACACAATCAAACACTACACATTAAGTGAAGTTCAATATGCACGAGTTGCATATTGACGAAACTCCACGTTAATTTATTTAGCTCTATCCCGATTAGATACACGGAAATATTAAAGTGGTTAAACATACAAGAGGTGAAGCGGAAATTAAACTACCTATCTAGGCATTTTAAGTGAGGTCGGAAATGACATATAGCACCTCCGAAACGACCTCACATGTTAATTTACAATTCTGTCCAGATCTGAATTAACACCTTTAATTAGTTGTTAAGCATCAAAACAAATAGGTTCACGTGATTCTACACATCAAGGCAATCAATCTACATATAAAGAACATCTCCAACGGATCTACGGATCAAAAGTTACAAGCACCGCAAGATATGATGACATGAATGCAAAATGTGTGCAACGGCGGCTACGAGCACTTCAACACATGCAACCATCAAGATAAAATGAAACTACACAAGATTCTAAGCAAGTTTCATGTAGGATACGATCAAAACGGAGCTACGGTTCAACAACTACGAGCAAAACAAAAATGATTACAATCTGCCAAAAACAGCCACATAGCATATTCTACGCCTCACAACTTCGGCTACACAACTCCGCTAAGCTCAAGCAAGGCATGGAATGGAAGAGGGCAAGAAGCACTACTACAAACAACTAACAACAACTAGCATGGCATCATGGATCACTAGGGAAAGAAGTCTCAAAAAGGCATCCCACTCACTATTTCAGACTTAGAGAAAATTACACCTCATGAAAGTGCAGTTTTCAGCCTGAAGGCATATTGACAGCAGCAAAATCCTAAGCTACAGGTCTCCAAATGGCATGAAACTTCACAGCATGCTAGAGAAACACAAGGGGTACAAATAACTCCATTGGACCAACCCCAAAAGAGCTACAGAGCACAAGACGCAAGCAAGACAAGACAACAACAAAATAATAACAGATCCCAGACTTAGAAATATTTCAGCTCCTCTGAAACAGCACTATTTCTAGGAACTTGAGAGCAAGCAAAACACACCTAAACATGCATTTCTATTGCAACTAAAAGTACCAGGGGCTAAACAAAACATCCAAGATCAACTCTCTAGTTGACAACTCCGTCAAATGACGCACGGAATAAATCCTACGAATTAAACAAAAGGGCAACTTAGCAAAATATCTCGCGAACTAACTTACTCGAAAGCTAAAACTAACTTCACAGAAAAATCCAATGGGTTTTTCTACCCCGAAAACATATAAAATATGTGGGGTTCGCAACACAAAATAATGCCACACATTAATGCGAGATAAACACCTAGATACGGGAAAATAAACTACCGGCTAATCCCTACATGTAAAAAATACAACGACCGCTCTAAAATGCAAGGAAAAATGGTCCCTAAAACATAGGCATTTTATCTAAGGCACTCGAGCAACCCGGTCTTGCACGAAAAATAAATACGAGTCGAAACCTATTAGGACAACACGCTTATCTAGGCAACCAGCACGCTAAACGACATCAAATAATTATGCATGTTTCAAAATCATATTCTACGCGCGAAACTACCACAAAACCATATATAATACGCGTCGTTCCGACTTACGGATAAAAAGTTATGGGGTTTTTATTAAACGTCTAATTCCTGAAATTAACTAACCCGAAGAAAAAATCCCTAAGGAAAAAAAAAATAAACTACCAGGCCGAATCATGTGGCGCATTTTAGCTAAGGAATGCACGGGCGTAAAATAGAGGGGTCTGGAGGTGTTCTCAACTCAGGCTCAAGGCCTGCTGGAGGGGAGGCAGCCCGGGGCGAAGTGGGCCTCGGGAGGTGGTGTGCATGCTGGGCCTCGCGTGGCCAGGCCGGCCCACGGGGCGAGGAGGCAGCATCTCCCATCTCTCTGCTCGTTCCCGAGCAGACAGGGGCGCGGCGGCGGAAGGCAGCCACGGGAAGCCGGCGGGGAGGCCGGGACCGCCGGGACCGATGGGTAGGCCGCCGGGACGGGATCCGACGAGGGAGCTCCGGGCGGCCGGCGACGAGACCGCGACAACACTGCAAGAAGGCGAGGAGACTGCTACGGGATTTGATGCGCGGCTTCCCGACGAGGGCTCCGACCACGCAGCTCGGGGAGGCGCTCTCCGGCGAGCAGCGGCCGGGGTTGGGTCATGGCGGCGGCCGGCAGTTGACGCGGGAGGCGGCGCTCGGCTGCGGGCAGGGTGCGCGGGCGCACAGGAGCACACGAGGCGGCGGGCTGGCCATGGCCAGGAGCTCGGGAGCCTCGGGAGCACGGGGGCTCGGGCCACGGCGGCGGCGGCGCGATGGGCTCGACTGGGCCCGATCTAGGCCTGGCGGGCCGGCGGCGCGGGGAGGAGAGAGAGAGCAGGTGGGAGGCTAGGGTTTCGGGTAGGGTCGCACGGAATTCGAGGAGGGGGCTGTCTAAATTAAGAGGGGGTCTATATATAGACAAACGGGGGGGGGGGCTAGGTTAGCCGGAATTTCGTTTCGGATCCAACCGCGGGGTCGGATTCGGACGATTCCGAACGCGGGACGTGCTACGTGGCCGTGTTGTGTAGACATCTGGAGACGAGACGGGCACAGGCGGCGCGACATGAATTTTAAAACACCGACAAACGTCCGACGGTAGACCGAATACGGTGCCGCTACGGGCGACCGTTCGGGTACCAGACGGTCTCCGATCGCGATGAAATTCGACAGGCGGTCTAGCGAAAACTAATTAAGACCGCACGTCAAGCTTCGACACAATCAGAGAAAGTTTTAAACGCACTTTAAAAACAGGGTTTCGACGGTGCCGCACGCGCGTGCGAGTGCGGTCGGGCTTAGAACGGACGACGACGTGAACCGGCAACTAACAACGGATGCAAGTTTGAAAACTGGCGGCAACGGAGATGCCGATGCAATGCAGATGATGTGCAGGATGTGATGATGATGCGACAAATAAAACAAGCCACACGACGAAAATGGAAAGAGAGGGGAATCTTGTGGAACGTCGGCATCGGGCTGTCACAACTCTCCTACACTACAAGAGGATCTCGCCCCGAGATCCAAGAATGAAAGAGGGAGAGGGTGAGAAGGAACAAGAGGTAACAACTTAGTCGCTTCTTTGACAAAAGAGTGAAACCAACGATCCTTGAAAGGTTGCAAGGAGATGAGGAATGACATGAGAAAGAAGCCAGAATTCACGGAAACTTTCGGCAGCACTTCGGTAGGAAAATGGGACAAAAAATTCGAAAAGGTAGGAGAATTAGACAAAATTCACAACAAACAAGTAAATAGAGCAAGGGAACACCATGATCTTGATAGAACAACAAGATATACCCAAAAGAGCAATATCACAATGCCTCCAGAACAATAGAACATGAACTAGCTCATACGGAAGAAGAGAATAAAGAAAGAAATGACAACTATCATCACGATAGAATTGCAGAGCCTCCGGACAGAGAATATACGTAGTAGTTGGAAAACCTACAACAAAAAGAACAAGATAGTAGTGGGCTTATGAAAATCATCTCAACAAATATGACGTGACAAACAACCACTAAAAGAAACAAGGATAGATTGGGAGAAACAAGATATGAACAATTACTTGCACCAAGAGGATACATTGAGAACTTAGATTAATGACAAGCACCATGATAGCAACAATCCATAGGAAAAGCTTTAGGTGAAATCCAACCCAAGATAGCTCAATGAAGAAATCCTGGGTTGAAAATATCTCATGATCATAGAATTGGTGGGTTTAAATATCTCATCCTTGAAAGGAAAACTCTTCGAGGCTCCTACACTAACAAGAAGGCTATAATACCACCTCAAAGGATAAAGGAAGAAAAATTGCACTTGAAAATGCAAGAGAAAGGATACTTGAGGTATTCCAACAGGAATCTTGAAGAACACATGAGAATGAATCACATCCTTGATGAACCACCAAGAAGGACCTCCGTATACAAATGAAAGATGCAACGATATGAAGGTAGAAAAGAATAAGATTATGACCTTGCCAAGATTTAGATGAAGCTTCACAAAGAGAAACTTAAAAGAACTTGGAACTCCGGAAAAAGATAAGCACACGAGAAAAGAATTGATATCATGAGCCCCTCCGGAAGAAGAATTGAGATCTCTTGGCAGAAGGAAGGACAAGAATAAGAATTATGTTATGCTTATCCTTCATCAAGTTAAATTGATGACAAGCAACAGATCTAGCATACAACTTATTTCTCTAGAAATGATTAAGGAGAGATATGAGCACAAACTAGAAGAAATCTTGAAAGAGGCACCGGTGAGAATTGAAATGAATGAGGCAACCATGAATGACTGGAGATACATGAGAATGAAGAGATCACGAGCCACCTGAGAGAAAACTTGAACAAGACACCGGATAATCGAGAGACGAACGAAGAGACAACAATTGAGAAGAATTGAGGATGAACGCAGAAAGCTGAGAACGAAGAATCTTCTGAAATGGTGGCCTTCGGAGGAACGAGAAATGACACAACATTGACATGCACCGGGTCGCAAGAAAGGGATACTCATGATTGACAACAAATGAGAGGATAACACGAAGCTGAGATGACAATCTTCACAAGAATGGAAAAAGACTGAGAGAAACACTCCTTCGGATTACAAGCTGAGAATGATGACAAGAGAAACACCAAGAATTAATGAGACACTCCGGAATAAAGAAGAATGAAAGGTTGAGCCAAAGAATGAATTAATTCAAATAGAACTTGAAGAAGTAATATGACTGATGGAAATCATACTTACGTCATAGTTGAAAAGAATTAAGGACCTCCGGAAAAGATTAAAGAGCCAGGTAAGATCCTGGGAAGAACCTGTGGGTTATGGGCCCACTCAAAGAAAATCACCGTTGAAACAATAGCTAGAACGAGAGATATTGCACCGGAATAAGAAAACTAGATGAGGTTGAGAACCTTGAAATAATGAAAGACCTGAAACAAGAAACTCTGAGGTATCTTCAACGCTCCGGATGGAATAGCGATAACTGAATAAACAAGATAGGCTGAAACGAATCTCCAACATAGGAAAGAATTTAATGTTTGAAAAGGATATGATGACCCTAGATAACTGAATTAAATTCACCGGTAAGGATGACAAGAATGAACAAAGATGAACATGAAGCTCCTGAGAATCTTCACAACGAATCACCGGCTACGAAAGGAAGACGAGATAGAGGAAGCACAATGAAAAGAAATGCAGTTGGATGAAATCCAATCACTGAAGAAAAAGGGCGGGAGGGCGGGGAAAAACAAAGACAACTTGGGACGGATGAGATGAACTCCGGAATAAAATGAGAGACTGATCTTGCAACATTGGAAAGGATTGAATTCACTTGGAGAGAAACACACCGGTAAAATGGAATTGATACGACGACTCCGATTGACAAGAATTGATAAGACAACTGATTGAGCAAAACAATTTGCATTCTCACATGAAAATATGAGAAGACCTCTTAGGAAGGATCTGAAATCACCACTTGACATCGAAGCAACTCAAAATACCACATTCAACAAAACAAAGGATGAGGCTTATGAAACAAGCCAGAACAAACTCATGAGAAAGATTTCCGTTCGATATTTTCGTGGACAGGATCGCACGGGCTCGATTTTACAGTAGTCACCAAGTGCAAGGCAGTGCACCTAACATACAAAGCGTCCCCGAGTCGTAGCAAGCTACAAGGACTCTTTAAGACACAACGTGTACCGCTGTAAGTCGACCGTGAACAAACGAATCCACTAGATGTCGAACCCCAACCTAACATCATGCATTTGTTGGAAGATTGTCCTATAAGCAACTACTTGAATTCCCACCTATGAATTCCCAAAATATCTGGTCATGCAATCTGGTACACGGATACAAGGAATAATAATCACACAACCTATACTAACCCGTCACTTGTATCACATCCGTCAACACACGACCAGAATCTCGGACCTTCATCTACTACAGACCCTCGTGATCACAACGATACAAAGTATGGCAGTACTCCCGAACAATCTGCACCAGTACAGGGGACATCGGGGTTATCTCGACACTACTCGTATTGAAGCAATTATGAACATCCTTCGTTCTGAGATACTAAGAAATCTGAATGATAACGATGTGCTCAAGAATCCCCTGGAGCTCAACTCCCCGGAAGAAAATCAAGTCAGACAGGAGGCACCAAGACAGAACTCCGTCACACCGGCATCATATAGATTACAAAAATATCCGCGTGATCCTAATTTTTTTTTTGAGTGGGAAGAGGAGTAGAATAAATTATTACATCAAGATTCCTCACAAGAGCATAGAAGAGGAGAAAAAAGAATCCTATTCTCCGATATATAAATAAGACTCAAATAGTTTTTCCACTAGACTCGACTCGGCCAAGTTCGATCAATCAAGGGGGCTCCTAGGTCGGTACTGGTCTGATACCAACTTGTCACGCCCAAGATGCGACCCTATCCTCAATTTGGCACGAGGGCCTCGTCAGGGATAGAAGCGCATCTCGTCGTGTCGCAAGAATGGATATCGTTACAAGTACATGTACTGAAAAGGAGAGATATATAAATAGAGTTGGCTTACACTCGCCACAAGCTACATCAGAGTCACATCAGTACATTACATATTCATCAAGAGTAAGAGCAGGGTCCGACTACGGACGAAAACAAACGAGAAAAGAAGAACGACGTCCATCCTTGCTATCCTAGGCTGCCGGCCTGGAACCCATCCTAGATCGATGAAGAAGAAGAAGAAGAAGCAACTCCAAATGAACAATTAACGCGCTCACGTCGAGTAACCTTTACCTGTACCTGCAACTGGTGTTGTAGTAATCTGTGAGTCACAGGGGACTCAGCAATCTCATTTCCAAAGGTATCAAGACTAGCAAAGCTTAATGGGTGAGGTATGGTTAAGTGGTGAGGTTGCAGCAGCGGCTAAGCATATATTTGGTGGCTAAACTTACGAGTACAAGAATAAAGAGGGGGAAGATCTACGCATATCGGTTGTGGCTACTGATGATCAAATGAATGATCCTGAACACCTACCTACGTCAGACATAACCCCACCGTGTCCTCGATCGGAGAAGGAACTCACGAAAGAGACAGTCACGGTTACGCACACAGTTGGCAAGTTTTAATTAAGTTAACTTCAAGTTATCTAGAACCAGTGTTAAACAAAGCTTCCACGTTGCCACATAACCGCGGGCACGGCTTTCCGAAAGATTTAACCCAGCAGGGGTGCTCCAACTAGTCCATCACAAATTACCACAAGCCGCATAGAAATCCTCAATCACGAAGCTCGCGATCTCATCGGATTCCCTAGTGGAAAACCTCAACTCTGAGATTACCCAAAGCATCACCGGAACCCCGATGCACAAGATATCTCGTTAAAGGTAAAACTAATCCAGCAAGGCCGCCCGACGTGTCGACGATCCCGATAGGAGTCGCGTACCTCGTTCTCAGGACACGACGGATGAGCGATGGTTGCCACGCCAAACGCCGAGTTGCCCCGGGTAGCGTTAATAAGCTGCTCTGTTTTGGACCAACACTCATGAGGAGCACTGGCCCGGGGGTTGATTAAAATAGTCCGCGGGTGCCGGCGGGTCCCTATGCATTATTATTAGGTTATTAGGAAAATGTAGTACCAAAGTTGGGCCTTGCCAGACCAGCTTTAATCTAAAACGAATTATCAAGGGGGTCCCCATAACGACCCCGATCGTGTTAGGAGCGCTCGATTATGGAACATAACACCGGTAGCCAGTAACTAAAGGGGGCAAAGGTGGAACAAAACACCAGGCTAGAAAGGCCGAGCCATCCACCTTTTACCAGGTATATAGGTGCATTAAGTTAAATAGCATTTAAATATGGTGATATAACAAGGAACCCATGTTTCACATGGATGCAACTGCACCTGCAACTAGCAACGCTATCAACAGGTTAAGCAAGCAGTAACATAGCCAATCAGTGGTTTGCTAGGTTGAACAGGTTGAATGTTTCATGGCATTGTTGAGAGGCTGAATTTAACAGGTGGTAGGCAACGAGACATAAACGATAGAAGCAATAAACTAGCATGGCAAGGATAGTAATGGTATCTGGGGAAATGATCATCTTGCCTGAGATCCCACTTGGAAGAAGAATGCCTCCGTGAAGCAGACGAACTGACGTAGTCGAACGGGTCCTCACAATCCGGCACGCTGCGGAACTCTATCGAGACGAAGCAAACCGGAAACACAAATCAACACACGAAATTCACCACACGATGCACAACACAAATGATGCATGAGCTACTGAATACATGCAAGTCACGGCATGGCAATTCACACAATCAAACACTACACATTAAGTGAAGTTCAATATGCACGAGTTGCATATTGACGAAACTCCACGTTAATTTATTTAGCTCTATCCCGATTAGATACACGGCAATATTAAAGTGGTTAAACATGCAAGAGGTGAAGCGGAAATTAAACTACCTACCTAGGCATTTTAAGTGAGGTCGGAAATGACATATAGCACCTCCGAAACGACCTCACATGTTAATTTACAATTCTGTCCAGATCTGAATTAACACCTTTAATTAGTTGTTAAACAGCAAAAAAAATAGGTTCACGTGATTCTACGCATCAAGGCAATCAATCTACACATAAAGAACATCTCCAACGGAGCTACGGATCAAAAGTTACAAGCACCGCAAGATATGATGACATGAATGCAAAATGTGTGCAACGGTGGCTACGAGCACTTCAACACATGCAACCAGCAAGAGAAAATGAAACTACACAAGATTCTAAGCAAGTTTCATGTAGGACACGATCAAAACAGAGCTACGGTTCAACAACTACGAGCAAAACAAGAAATGACTACAATCTGCCAAAAACAGCCACATAGCATATTCTACGCCTCACAACTTCGGCTACACAACTCCGCTAAGCTCAAGCAAGGCATGGAATGGAAGAGGGCAAGAAGCACTACTACAAACAACTAACAACAACTAGCATGGAATCATGGATCACTAGGGAAAGAAGTCTCAAAAAGGCATCCCACTCACTATTTCAGACTTAGAGAAAATTACACCTCATGAAAGTGCAGTTTTCAGCCTGAAGGCATATTTACAGCAGCAAAATCCTAAGCTACAGGTCTCCAAATAGCATGAAACTTCACAGCATGCTAGAGAAACACAAGGGGTACAACTAACTCCATTGGACCAACCCCAAAAGAGCTACAGAGCACAAGATGCAAGCAAGACAAGATAGCAACAAAATAATAACAGATCCCAGACTTAGATATATTTCAGCTCCTCTAAAACAGCACTATTTCTAGGAACTTGAGAGCAAGCAATACACACCTAAACATGCATTTCTATTGCAACCAAAAATACCAGGGGCTAAACAAAACATCCAAGATCAACACTCTAGTTGACAACTCCGTCAAACGACGCACGGAATAAATCCTACGAATTAAACAAAAGGGTAACTTAGCAAAATATCTCGCGAACTAACTTACTCGAAAGCTAAAACTAACTTCACAGAAAAATCCAATGGGTTTTTCTACCCCGAAAACATATAAAATATGTGGGGTTCGCAACACAAAATAATGCCACACATTAATGCGAGATAAACACCTAGATACGGGAAAATAAACTACCGGCAAATCCCTACACGTAAAAAAATACAACGACCGCTCTAAAATGCAAGGAAAAATGGTCCCTAAAACATAGGCATTTTATCTAAGGCACTCGAGCAACCCGGTCTTGCACGAAAAATAAATACGAGTCGAAACCTATTAGGACAACACGCTTATCTAGGCAACCAGCACGCTAAACGACATCAAATAATTATGCATGTTTCAAAATCATATTCTACGCGCGAAACTACCACAAAACCATATATAATACGCGTCGTTCCGACTTACGGATAAAAAGTTACGGAGTTTTTATTAAACGTCTAATTCCTGAAATTAACTAACCCGAAGAAAAAATCCCTAAGGAAAAAAAATAAACTACCAGGCCGAATCATGTGGCGCATTTTAGCTAAGGCATGCGCGGGCGTAAAATAGAGGGGTCTGGAGGTGTTCTCACCTCGGGTTCAAGGCCTGCTGGAGGGGAGGCAGCCCGGGGCGAAGTGGGCCTCGGGAGGCGGTGCGCATGCTGGGCCTCGCGTGGCCAGGCCGGCCCACGGGGCGAGGAGGCAGCATCTCCCATCTCTCTGCTCGTTCCCGAGCAGACAGGGGCGCGGCGGCGGAAGGCAGCCACGGGAAGCCGGCGGGGAGGCCGGGACCGCCGGGACCGATGGGTAGGTCGCCGGGACGGGATCCGACGAGGGAGCTCCGGCCGGCCGGCGACGAGACCGCGGCAACACTGCAAGCAGGCGAGGAGACTGCTACGGGATCTGATGCGCGGCTTCCCGACGAGGGCTCCGGCCACGCAGCTCGGGGAGGCGCTCTCCGGCGAGCAGCGGCCGGGGTTGGGTCATGGCGGCGGCCGGCAGTTGACGCGGGAGGCGGCGCTCGGCTGCGGGCAGGGTGCGCGGGCGCACGGGAGCACAGGAGGCGGCGGGCTGGCCATGGCCAGGAGCTCGGGAGCCTCGGGAGCCCGGGGCTCGGGCCACGGCGGCGGCGGCGCGATGGGCTCGGCCAGGCCCGATCTGGGCCTGTCGGGCCGTTGGCGCAGGGGAGGAGAGAGAGAGCAGCTGGGAGGCTAGGGTTTCGGGTAGGGTCGCATGGAATTCGAGGAGGGGGTTGTCTAAATTAAGAGGGGGTCTATATATAGACAAACGGGGGGGGGGGGGCTAGGTTAGCCGGAATTTCGTTCCGGATCCAACCGCGGGGTCGGATTCGGACGATTCCGAACGCGGGACGTGCTATGTGGCCGTGTTGTGTAGACATCCGAAGACGAGAGGGGCACAGGCGGTGCGGCATGAATTTTAGAACACCGACAGACGTCCGACGGTAGACCGAATACAGTGCCGCTACGGGCGACCGTTCGGGTACCAGACGGTCTCCGATCGCGACGAAATTCGACAGGCGGTCTAGCAAAAACTAATTAAGACCGCACGTCAAGCTTCGACACAATCAGAGAAAGTTTTAAACACACTTTAAAAACAGGGTTTCGACGGTGCCGCACGCGCGTGCGAGTGCGGTCGGGCTCAGAACGGACGACGACGTGAACCGGCAACTAACAACGGATGCAAGTTTGAAAACTGGCGGCAACGGAGATGCCGATGCAATGCAGATGATGCGTAGGATGTGATGATGATTCGACAAATAAAATAAGCCACACGACGAAAACGGAAAGAGAGGGGAATCTTCTGGAACGTCGGCATCGGGCTGTCACAGGTCACCACACAGTAAGAACCCAAAACCAAGCACTTCTCCCATTGCAAGAATCAAAGATCTTGTTGGCCAAACAAAACCCAAGACTCGGAGAGACTTACAAGGATATCAAATCATGCATATAAGAAATCAGCAAAGGCTCAAATATATATCATAGATAATTTGATCACAAATCCACAATTCATCGGATCTCGACAAACACACCGTCAAAGAAGATTACATCGGATTGATCTCCATGAAGATCATGGAGAACTTTGTATTAAAGATCCAAGAGAGAGAAGAAGCCATCTAGCTACTAACTATGGACCCGTAGGTCTGAAGTGAACTACTCACGAGTCATTGGAGGGGCGATGATGTTGATGTAGAAGCCCTCCAACTCCAAAGTGCCCCCGGCAGGGCACCGGGAAGGGTCTCCAGACAAGATCTCGCAGAAACGGAAGCTTGCGGCGGAGGAAAAGTATTTTCGTGGATCCCTTGATTTTTTTTCTGGATTTTAGGGAATACATAGGCGAATGATCTAGGTCAGGGGGCGCCAGGGAGGCCACAAGCCTGCCCCGCGCCACCCCCTGGTGGCGGCGAGGGGGCTTGTGGGCTCCCTGTAGCCCTCCTGGCTTGGCCCACAAGCCCCCTGATCTTCTTCCATTCGGGAAAGAATCATTTCGGGGATTTTATTCCGTTTGGACTCCGTTCCAAAATCAGATCTGAAAAGAGCCAAAAACACAGAAAAACAGGAACTGGCACTTGGCACTGAATTAATAAGTTAATCCCAAAAAAGGTAAAAAAAGGTACATAAAACATCCAAAGATGACAAGATAACTGCATGAAACCATCAATAATTATAGATACGTTTGAGACGTATCAGTCATCAATCCCTACCTCACGGGAGTGCTGCAACACCCTCAATCTATTGAGATGCGTGAGGGGATGCTGCACATGTGTGATGTTGAGGGGCCTAAGAAGACCGGAAGCATGGAGGCGAGGCTCGAAGCAATGGAGCAACAAGTCTTCAAGTGCCATGGGATGGTGGAGCGTGGACTCAACGCCAACCACATGATGATCACAGAGTTGACCAACATGCACAAGATCGATGCCAATGACATCGGGAAGCACCTCTCCAGGCTCTATGACAGTGTTGATCACCTCCAAGCCCAGATCTATGACCTGCAGAACCAAAACTGTGAGTATGAGTATAGATTTAAATCAATACGGTTGGCTACAGAGTTGAGGATTCTGGAGACTCGGTCATCCTTCCATGAAGGAGCACCTATACCTTGGAAGACGGACGATCAAACCCTTGTTGCAACAACTCCACCACCATCACCTCCAAAGGAAGACAACTAAGCATGGGTATGGGCAATCCCCTTGGCTTGTGCCAAGCTTGGGGGAGTTGCCCCGGTATCGTATCACCATCACATCTTTTGCCTTTCTCTAGTAGAATAAAGGTCTTAGTGTTTTAGGTTTGAGCTTTGCTTTGTGTCACCCCCGATGTATTCGAGCTCGTGAGCCATATAATAAAGAATGTCTTAGTTAAGGGCCTTGCCTCATGCCATGATCAAAAGAATGAGAAAAGAACAAAAGCATGAAAGATCCCGTAATGATATTATGGGAAGTGATGGCTTCACATATAAAAAGAATGTTGATTGAAACTTATTGAGGGTAGACAAACGTAGACCTTGGTCATTGTTGCAATTAATAGGAAGTGATAAAGAAGGAGAGGTTCACATATAAATATATCATCTTTGACACCATCTATGATTGTGAACACTCACTAAACTATTACATGCTTAGAAGTAGATGTTGGACAAGGAAGACAACATAATGAATTGTGTTTGCTTGGTTCCGGACAATGTTATATGACTAGAGATCCCTTAGCATGTGACGATTACTTCCACCTCATATTAGCCAAACCTCCCTCACCAAGTAGAGATACTACTTGTGCATCCATAAACCTTCAACCCAGTTTTGCCATGAGAGTCCACCATACCTACCTATGGATTGAATAAGATCCCTCAAGTAAGTTGTCATCGGTGCAAGCAATAAAAATTGCTCCCTAATATGTATGATCTATTAGTGT
The DNA here is from genome assembly GCF_904849725.1 of Hordeum vulgare subsp. vulgare. Lineage (NCBI taxonomy): Eukaryota > Viridiplantae > Streptophyta > Magnoliopsida > Poales > Poaceae > Hordeum > Hordeum vulgare. The sequence goes on along the minus strand of NC_058520.1, from coordinate 378,350,570 downwards.
GAGGAAAATAAGCTTTGTACGAACCTGTGATGAGGAAGATATAAAAGTGACATACTGCATAATAAAGTTCTTTATCACAGGAGGCAATATAAAGTGACGTTCCTCCACACTAAGAGGACACACATCCAAACCTCAAAAGTGCATGACAACCTCTGCTTCCCTATGCGAAGGGCCTATCTTGTACCTTTACTTTTTGCCCTTGAAAGAGTCATGGTGATCTTCACCAATTCCTTATTTCGCCTTTATCTTGGCTAACATCATATGCTAGGGAAAGATCTATATTCATATGTCAACTTGGAAGTAAGTATTCATGAATTATTATTGTTGACATTACCCTTGAGGTGAATGGTTGGGAGGCAAAACTATAAGCCCCTATCTTTCTCTGTGTCCGACTGAAACTTTGATCTCATGAGTACCACGTGAGTTGTAGCAATTGTAGAAGACAAATGGATGATTGACTATGTGGATTTGCTTTACAAGCTCTTATTTGACTCTTTCCGATGTTGTGATAAATTACAATTGCTTCAATGACTAAAGGCTATCGGTTGTTCATTCTCGGTAAGGTTCTTGATCCATGCTTTACTTTGTGAAGGAATTTTCACTTTAGCATAAGAGATGATATGATGGTATTGCTATTCTGGCCATGATCATGATGCCTGCATGTTCGTATCTTGTTTTGTCGACACCTCTCTCTCTAAACATGTGGGCATATTTATTGATCTCGGCTTTCGCTTGAGGACAAGCGAGGTCTAAGCTTGGGGGAGTTGATACGTCCATTTTGCATCATGCTTTCATGTTGATATTTATCGCTTTTTGGGCTGTTATTTCACTTCACGATACAATACTTATGCCTTTTCTCTCTTATTTTGCAAGGTTTACATGAAGAGGGAGAATGCCGACAGCTGGAATTCTGGCCTGAAAAAGAAGCAAGTTTGAGATACCTATTCTGCGCAACTCCAAAAGCCGTGGAAATCAACGTGGATTTTTTTGGGATTTATAAAAAATACTGGGCCGTAGAAGTACCGGAGGAGCGCCAGCAGGAGGCCACAAGCCTGCTAGGCGCGGTCTCCCTCTGGCCGCGCCTAGGGGGCTTGTGGGCTCCCACTTGGCCCTCTGGCTCCCCCCCTTTGCTACAAGAAGGGTTTCGTTCCAGAAAAAAATCAAGAGGAGGCTTTTCGGAGGATTCGCCGCCGCCACGAGGTGGAACTTGGGTAGAACCAATCTAGAGCTCTGGCAGGACGATCCTGCCGGGGAAACTTCCCTCCCGAAGGGGGAAATCGTCGCCATCGTCATCACCAACACTCCTCTCGTCGGAGGGGACTCATCACCATCAACATCTTCATCAGCACCATCTCATCTCCAAACCCTAGTTCATCTCTTGTAACCAATCTCCGTCTCGCGACTCCGATTGGTACTTGTAAGGTTGCTAGTAGTGTTAATTACTCTTTGTAGTTGGTGCTAGTTGGATTACTTGGTGGAAGATTATATCTTCAGATCTTTGATGCTACACATTACCTCTCTGGTCATCAATATGATTATGCTTTGTGAGTAGTTACTTTTGTTCCTGAGGACATGGGATAAGTCATGCTATAAGTAGTCATGTGAATTTGGTATTCGTTCGATATTTTGATGTGTTGTATGTTGTTTTTCTCTAGTGGTGTTATGTGAACATCGAGTACATAACACTTAACCATTATTTGGGCCTAGAGGAAGGCATTGGGAAGTAATAAGTAGATGATGGGTTGCTAGAGTGGCAGAAGCTTAAACCTAGTTTATGCGTTGCTTCGTAAGGGGTTGATTTGGATCCACTAGTTTAATGCTATGGTTAGACTTTGTCTTAATTCTTCTTTCGTAGTTTCAGATGCTTGCGAGAGGGGTTAATCATAAGTGGGATGCTTGTCCAAGTAAGGGCAGTACCCAAGCGACGGTCCACCCACATATCAAACTATCAAAGTAACGAATGTGAATCATATGAACGTGATGAAAACTAGCTTGACAGAAATTCCTATGTGTCCTCGGGAGCGTTTTACCTCCTATAAGAGTTTGTCCAGGCTTGTACCTTGCTACAAAAGGGATTGGGCCACTTTGCTGCACCGTTGTTACTTTTGTTACTTGCTACTTGCTACGAATCATCTCACCACACAACTACTTGTTACCGATAATTTCAGTGCTTGCAGATATTACCTTGCTGAAAACCACTTGTCAGATCCTTGTGCTTCTCGTTGGGTTCGACACTCTTACTTATCGAAAGGACTACGATAGATCCCCTATTCTTGTGGGTCATCACTACGCCGTCGAGAGATCAATTGTGTGTCTCAAAAAGGCCAAAACCCTCCACTATATATAGGAGGAGAGGGAGGAGGTGCCCACCCTTTAGGGTTTCCCACCCTAAAGGGTGCGGCAGCCCTAGGGGCCAAGGAGGGTGGCGGCCAATGGGTGGAGTGCCCTAGGGTGGGCCTTTGAGGCCCAAGTTGGCCTCCCACGCCTAGGGTTTGCCCCTCTCCACCATTGCCACGCCTTGGGCCTCTTATGGAGGCGCACCAGCCCACATATGGGCTGGTTCCCTCCCACTCTTAGCCCATGGAGCACTTTGGGGCTGGTGGCCCTTGCCAGTGGACCCCCGGAACCCTTCGGGTGGTCCCGGTACATTACCGTGTCGCCCGAAACAATTCCGGTGACCAAATCCTCACTTCCTATATATCAATCTTTACCTCCGAACAATTCCGAAACTCCTCGTGATGTCCGGGATCTCATCCGAGACTCTGAACAACCTTCGGTAACCACATACACTATTTCCCTATAACCCTAGAGCCATCGAACCTTAAGTGTGTAGACCCTACGGGTTCGGGAGACATGCAGACATGACCGAGACACCTCTCCGGTCAATAACCAACAGCGGGGTCTGGATATCCATGTTAGTTCCCACATGTTCCACGATGATCTCATCGGATGAACCATGATGTCAAGGATTCAATCAATCCCGTATGCAATTCCCTTTGTCTAACGGTATGATACTTGCCCGAGATTCGATCGTCGGTATCCCCATACCTTGTTCAATCTCGTTATCGGCAAGTTTCTTTACTCGTTCCGTAACACATCGTCCCGTGGCTAACTCCTTAGTCACACTGAGCTCAATATGATGATGGATTACCGAGTGGGCCCAGAGATACCTCTCCGTCACACGGAGTGACAAATCCCAGTCTCGATTCGTACAACCCAACAAACACTTTCGGAGATACCCGTAGTGCACCTTTATAATCACCCAGTTACGCTGTGACGTTTGATACACCCAAAGCACTCCTACGGTATCCCGGAGTTGCACAATCTCATGGTCTAAGGGAATGATACTTGACATTAGAAAAGCTTTAGCACACGAATAACACGATCTAGTGTTATGCTTAGGATTGTGTCTTGTCCATCACATCATTCCCCAATGATGTGATCCCGTTATCAATGACATCCATTGTCCATGATAAGGAAACCATGACCATCTATTGATCAACGAGCTAGCTAACTAGAGGCTCACTAGGGACACATTGTGATCTATATATTCACACATGTATTACGGTTTTCGGTTAATAAAATTATAGCATGAATAATAGACAATTATCATGAACTAGGAAATATAATAATGAACACTTTATTATTGCCTCTAGGGCATATTTCCAACACCCCATGGCGCCAAAGAGGAAGGCATCAAAGTCCCTCAAGTCGAGAAAGCGGGCACACGATGAGGCCTAGCCGTGACCGATCGTCCCTTCATCTCATTTCCATGAGATGTAGCTTGAGCAACTCCATCCGGGGTTGGTGCCATTAGACAGAGAGGGTGCACGAACTGCTCGTCTCCCCACTTATCCTCCGGATCCAGATGTCGAGCAGATGGCGATCTTCACCCGCCATATCCCGACGGGCCTTCCCCCATCGTTATGTATCTTGTTCCTCGCCATCTTCACCGATTATGGTATTCACCTCATCCACCTTTCCCTAGCCCCGTTCTTTTGCTTGCCACCTTCGTCCACCTTTGCAAGATGTTCGTGGCTTGGTGGAACTCTTCCACCACTACTTTGTTCTCCGCCCATCCAACAACGAGAGGTGGTGGGCGGCTACAGTTTCATCCTTTGTGAAGATCTTAACGTCATCTACATTCCCATGGTGTACGGTGGCGAGCGGGAGGATGACTCGATGAGCGGTGTAACATCCACTCGGATAGGCATCGTCAGCTCTTCCTTCACATCTCAGGGCAGGCAGCCTCAACAAGGAAAGTGCATGAAAGGGCTCGTCGTTGATGATCCTCGTCTCTTCTCGATCGCAGCGCACATAATCGACATCCTCTACCGGCACCCATGGTGACCACGGATATCCCGATACACAATGTTGAACTATTTGCGCTTCCCCCTTGTTGTTCCCTTCCTTCTTCCAATCTCACGTCCCCATCCGTCCTTACTATCGACGTTCTGGGAACAGGGGTACCCAGACCTGCCTGCCTACGGCCCAGGGCTGGCCCATTTCATCAGTGTAGGATCAGCAAGGAGCAACACCACCCTAAACCAGACCCTCGTGAGGGGCCAGGCCTCACGACGAGGAGCAGCGTCAAGACCCGCAGGGGGCCTCCTCAGAACCCCTTCGGAGCGGTGGATATTCCGAGGCAGGGCCGGGCCTCAGGAGTTAAGGGTGACGCCAGGAAAGGACAGGTGAGCAGCAGATGGCAGGACGAGACAATTCCCCCTTTGGTGCAAAGGAGGCGGGGGCGTACAGGTTTCCAATAGGCATCTCCCAAAGGTTTCCCTTCTGGTGCAACAAAGCCACAGTCTCCCACTAGTAGGACAAACGTCATCCATGGGCCCGTCTCTGCGGCGCGGACAATTGCTTTGCAGGCGAAGACCACCTTTTGGTAGGGGAGCATGTTCCCCTGTCCCCCTTCAAAATTGGCCGTTGTGGGAACCCTTCCTGTCGAAGCTATGAGGGAAGAGGACCCGGGCCTCCGCTACAAATAGAGAAGGTAGAGTACTTGAGATACGGGGGGGGGGTCATTCAGACGGTAGAACAACATACTTAGTCGCTCAGCCTCCGGAGGCCTAAGAACACTGTACTAACTCATCCAGCACCTCCGTGAGAGGCAATCCACAAAAGCAGGAGTAGGGTTTTACGCTTCGCAGCGGCCCGAACCTGGGTAAACTGTTGTGTTCTGTGTTCCCCTCGCCATCGAGTGAGTACTACATTGTTCCCATCGAGTAGTGAGTTAGGCGAGGCGAAGCAGGGAAGATCTTCGTACATGCCCGAGTGTTCAAATCCTTAGGG